>NC_092686.1:38887752-39117752 GCF_964275005.1 Diadema setosum
CGAGCCAGCGCTTGAAGAAACATGCTCTTTTCATGCGTCTTGAATACAAATCATTTTTACCCAATGAACATCTTCGCGAAAGAAATTAAGTTCCAGGTGCAAAAAATCCTATCTTTCTTGTCGGCGCAATTTTGTTTACATGTTAACAGATTTTCTCACATTGATTATGGAATGACGGTGTGAAACGACAAATTACTGGTAACAACATCAGGAGAAATGCATAACAATTAAATGCGAGCGAGCGAAGAGAGCGACCTTGAAAATTTTGACATTTTACATAAAAAAACTGCCGTTTGTAGCTATATTCTTTTGCTTTGGAAATTAGGGGGAGGGGATCCAAAAATATATTAATTAAGGAAATGCATTAGCATCATTGTTCCTATTCAAAAGACGGAGGTTACAAAGGAAAAAAGTTACGTAGTGAATAGCAAATCTGTATGGTATGATACTGTATATGTATGTATGTATGTATATGAAACTTGGCTGGCAGCACCAATTGCGTGTACTTCCGGGTCTTCCTGTACAACAGGCCATGTTCCCCAATCTGGAGTTGATTCCACTCATGGAGTAGAGACTTGGTCGCCTGACTAAAGGTTGACCGTTCTGTTTTGGAGGGAAAGACGCCCATTTCCTTCTTCCTTTTTATTGGGGATATCACCTCGTCTTCCTCCTGGGCCCTCTTGATGTCTTGCTTGGTCCAATTTTGTGTCACATCAGCTATCCTCTCGCTATCCTCGGCCATTTTCACTGCATCCACACCCAGAGTAATGAAAGCTGCATTACAGTGAGCATTCTCTGGGCAAACAGCTGACTGGATGGCTTGGATGCACGGTTGGTTTACCTCCTCAGTGCAGTCTTGTCTGTACTGCTCAAGGTTGGACGGGATGCGGGAGAGTGTGTCTGCAACACGGTTGGTCTTCCCAGGCAGGTAGCGGATAGTGAACCTGAAGTCAGCTAACTCAGCTACCCACCTCTGCCCTGTTGCATTCAACTTGGCTGTTGACATGACGTAGGTGAGTGGGTTATTGTCAGTAAAGATGGTGCAGTGCTTGGCGTAAGACAAGTAGTCCCGGAAATGGTCAGTGACAGCCCACTTCAGTGCCAAGAACTCCAATTTACCACTATGGAGGTGATAGTTCTGCTCTGCTGGAGAGAGTGTCCTTGAACCATAACCGATTACACGCTCCTTGCCACTCTGAATCTGAGTGAGAATCGCACCTAGGCCATCTTGGGAAGCATCAGTGTAGAGACAGAAAGGCTCATTGAAATCTGGATAAGCCATTATCTCAGGCGAGGACAAGGTGTCAATCAGTCCCTCCAGTGCCTCCTGGTGACTTCCTTCCCACTTGATAGGTTGAGTAGATGGAACGGTGTTTCCCTTCCTTCCTTGCTTGTGAGACTTTTGCTGTGGTGGTGTGTCTGGTGAACTCTTGAGCAGTTCGTAGAGTGGCTTGGCCCTCTGGGAGAAACTTGGAATGTACTTCCTGAAGTATCCGATGAGGCCGAGCACTTGACGAACATCTCCTACAGTCCTCGGAACTTTCTCTACCAGGGCCTGTAGGGCATCTGTATCCTTTGGGTCAGGGGCATGTCCTTCAGCAGATACAATCCTACCCAGGTACTTAACTTTCTGCTGGAATAGGGTGCATTTGCTGGGCTTCAATTTGATGCCATGTTGTTGCACTCTTCTCAGGACTTGGCGGATGTGGTCGACATGCTCTTCAAAGGTGCGGCTATACACCAGGATGTCATCCAGATAGACTACACAGCATTCATGCGCTAATCCCTCCAGGCATCTCTCCATGTAGCGCTGGTACACTGCAGGGGCATTTTTGAGGCCAAAGGGTATCCTTTTCCACTCATAAAGACCCCAGGGTGTTACGAATGCGGTGACATGCTGGCTATCTGGGTGAACAAACCCCTGGTGGTATGCCTTTCCTTGGTCCAAGGCCGAGAACCACTCACTCCCACCAAGGCCATCCAAGACATCCTGTATCCTCGGGATCGGTTGGCGATCGTCGATGGTTTTCTTGTTCAGGCCTCTGTAATCAATACAGAGGCGCAGGCTACCATCCTTCTTGCGGACACAGATGATGGGAGATGCATATGATGATGATGACCTGGTGATCCATCCCCTCTCGATCAAGTCCCGGAGATACTCTTTCACCTCAGCATAGAGTGGTCTTGGGATGGAAACATATGTCCTGTTTACCGGGGTGTCATCCCTCAATGGGATCTTCATTTGGAGGTCCTCCACACGTCCTGCATCTTTGTCATCCTTAGCGAAGGCTCCTCTTTCTTCCCGTAACATCTGAAGGACATATTTCTTTTGGGCAGGGGAAAGCTCAGACAGGTCCATAGAGTTGAACAGGTCATCATTTGGTTCTGTCGATGCTTGCTCTTGTGGGTCTGTCATCTCTTGGCTGGGTCGGACATCAGTGGAGAGGGACTGGACTTGGTGCAGTCTGCCTAGAACTGTTCGTGCTCCAAGTGTTATCTTGTGCTTTGTGGGATTGTTGATCGGAAGGATGACTCTGCTACACTTCCCCTTCTTTACTCTTAGGAGGCAGTCTTCAACTTCCAATCCATCCATTCTTTCACTGTCTGATGCCTGGAACAAAACATCTAAGGGCTTGTCAGGGACTTGAACATGTACTTGGCAGATCACACCTACCGTTTCCTTTGGAGGGATGACTATGCTTCTTTTCCCATTCCTGACGAACGCAATCCCATCATCGTCACTGTCATTGAGTAAGGAGAGAAGTCCTTGGGCAGTACAACGCTCCATTCCAAGGGAAGCACACAGTGCAGACACCTTTACTCCTTGGGTGGCTGATGCATTTGCCCTTGTCACCTCTTCAATCACATTGAATCCGATGATGGGTGTCTCGATGGGGTCTGGAGTAACGAGTGTGGGCACCTCGATGATGTCCTCTCTTGAGTCGATGAGGCTGAAGTGCATCTTTATCCAACCTGTGAATGGAATTTCCACACCGTTGGCTGCTTTCAGGTTGAGTCCTTGGTCCAGCAGGTCACTAACAGGATGAAGCTTAAGGTGGGGTAGGTTATCGTTCCTCCATCTTTCTGAGACAATGGTCACTTGGGCACCAGTATCCCAAAGAGCTTCAATTTCTCTGCCACTTAGAAAACATCTGATAATACACCTTTCTCCCACTAGTTTTGAAACTTTGGCTGCACGTGATCTTGGTACTGGACGTTGCTGAAACTTACTAGTTATTGAGGCGGTGGTAGCTGTTGGCTGGGGCTGTTGCTGGGGAACCCGTTGCCCCTCCCGGATGCCCCGCTGGCGTTTCCCGGCTGTCCCTGACGGTACCGGCATCCACGCTGGAAGTGCTCACTGCTCCCACAGCGAAAGCAGTGCTGGCATTGGTCTCCACAGCCCTGTGCTCTGCAGCTCTGGCATCCCCAATCCCTTCGCTGGTGTCTCTGCTGCATATGGGGTGGTGGAGTCTGAAGCTGCTGTGATGGTCTTGCTGGTGTGATCGCAGCAATCTCTGTTCTGATGAGTTGCTGCAGTGTTTCTTTCAGGTTGTCAATGTTGAAGGTTGTCGTAGGTTGGGTGGGTGGATCTTTGGGCTTCTTGGGAGAGACTTGGGAGGTGGAGACTTCACTGACCTTGGCCCTCCTGGCTGTGCCCTGCTTCTCCTGCCTCTCCATCTCGTTGTTGGCGGCAACGTTCAGCCGCTCCAGAAGGACTTCATCGCTGGTGTGGACGTTTTGCAGTAGGGGTTTCAGGTCACTCTTGATGGCGTCAGAAGTGATACCTGTCAACAGAGAGTGTAGAAACATACCTTGCACTAATGTCCCGTCATATCGGAAGGTGGCGTCTGCTTCTTTTGATGCAAACAAAATCTTTTGTCGCAGTGCCAGCATCCTCAGAAGAAATTCTTGGGGCGTCTCCTTCTGGCCTTGGACTGCCCTTGTTAAGTCGTGATACAGTTCTGTGGCCTCTTTTTCCCGGTAGTGGCTGCGAAGCAGTCGCCTCAGAACTGGTAAATCAAGATCTGGTTTGGACTCCAGGTAGGCACGGAGAGGTAACCCGGGAACCATGGATCCTATGATGGCATCCACAATCTCTTCCTCTCCATAACCTCGAGCCAGTCCGCGGTCTATTTGGTGGACGAGGCTGGAAAACGACAGCTTATCCTTCTGCCCAGCCTCACCGATCTGCCCTTTGATCTTAAACTCTCGTCGGAACTGGTCATGGATCACTAATGCTTTCTTGGTCGGGATGGTGAGCTCCACCTCAGGCAGAGTCTTGACCTTTTCCTCCTCAGGCAAGGCCTTGACTGTCTCCATCTCAGGCGGTGTTTGAGCTTTCCCTAGAGTCATCTTCCTAATGCTCGTCTCGATGCTCTGGAGCAACTCCATCCCACCATCCGTCCTCCCCTCCACCTCATCACTGCAAAGAAAAGAAGTGACCACACGCAACACACCCAATTTTCCTTTCTTAGCAACTACTGTTACCTGCTCTTCTGGGATGCCGCACACGGTTGCAACTTGCTTCAGCTGCTCTTCTGTCAGTGTAGGCAGAGTGGCGAGGATTTCCGTCGAGAGTTCGTCCATCCTGGGTCCAGATTCGAGTAGGTTAAGGACGACAAATCAGCATCACGAGCTCCTTTTCTGAGTTTGCCGTCCTGGCAGGGTCGCCAGATTTGTAGCGCCCGCCCGGGGAGGGGGGCGTGTCTGAATAGACAAGAGAAGATAAGACACTGTGTCAAGCTTGGATGCGTGGTACAACAGAGTGATTTTATTCTATATCTCTACTTCAACAACTAATAATCATATATCAAAATGGAAAATGTATATTTACAAATGAATATTTTACAGAACAAACACTATAAAATGTACTGATGAATGTCTCATCATAACCTGTAACTCTTCATGATACGAATGGTATCGATTATACCTTAATAAGGACAACTTTATAACCCGAAACACTTCATTCTTTAAAACACTATTAACATATCTATCAATCCTTCGATATATCAGTCCATCATTCCTTGGAATGAGTTTTTCATAATTCTTGAAACTAATTCAACCAAAACTCATTCCTTGTAACTCTCAGATTAGCTTTGTAATCCTTTTGCCTTTAAAAACAACCATAACAAAATTAATATTAAATTCACTAAATACAAATGTAAAGTCTATAACTAATCAGCCATCATTTTTTATTCATACCTTCAAAATAACCTTGTTATCTTGCATGAGTAAACCTGACATCTAACATGTATTTTACCATGACTAAATTGTCATGAAATAGTATACTAAAACATATTCTTCTTTCAATCTTAACTCTCTCTGTACTTACAGCAACTCAATGAATATAACTACAAGAATGTTAGCATTATCATCCCTATAATTTCTACTCAATGATTTACTATCTTTAATCTCTAAGACTGCAGGTCATTCGTGCGCACAAGACCCTTGAAATAATAACATTTCGCTCTCAGTCTTCACTTGATCAACACATAATCATTTGCTCTGCAAATGCATTTCTTCATGTATTCTAGAAGCTATCATAACTTCGCATAACATGACTAAACGCTGAAGGTATAAACTGTACCTTGCCATTACTTCTAACTCTCATGACTTTAAATAAAATCTATATTAACCTTGCCCTTCTGAGGCCAGACATACGCTATTCACTATAGCATTTATATATACAAGCACTACAAGGTGACAATAAACTAGACATACACAATGTAACCAACTACAACACTACAGCGTTCCCACACTCTGGTAGGGGCTTAATCCTAGAACTAAACAAATCACAAACAACCCAAACTTCCTGCCTCAGCACTGAACACAGCATCTCAAACAGCTACTTTTATTCAAGACTGGTAATACACTACATCATGCAGTCTCTTCTCTTTCAGGTGAGGGGAAGAGTGGGGAAATCTCCTCATAAAGCTCAAACTAAAACAAAGAGACTGGCTGACTATTCAGCACCATTTTCTCAATGAATAGAGTAGAGGGACAGAGTTAGGGGAGAGGGAGAGAGAGAGAGAGACAAAGCAAAAGAGGGGAGAGAGAACTAAAGCAGGCAGTTACACTAGTCTATGTTCAGACCCTTTTTGCTGCAAATTCACTAGCCATTGGGTTCACCCTGTAATACACTATATTTACATTTCTAATAACTTAAAGATGAACAGTTTACATACTGTAACTCCAACTGCATCCTCAAGGCAGTAAGTCACATCAATATTATATCACCATACCTTTTGCACATGTAGAAATACTCCCAGTGGGTCTAGATTGTGAGACTAATCTCTTACTTGGAGAAGTTCTCATAAAGTCTCTTATCAGCATTGTTTCTCACCCCTGAAGCTTTCTGGTCAGTTCTTTGTTCTAGTGTGAATCATGGGGGTGCGTTGGCACTCTTTTCGTTACACTCCTTCAATACTCTATGTACTACCCTGTGCTGGGTGTGTTCATACTCAAGGAAGGTACACTATATATAATACAATTCTAGTGCTGCATGCGTTTAACAGCACTGCTTCTGACCCAACGTGTGTCAGACTATTTTGGATCACACACTATATACATAGTACATTGCTTTTATACATTCTCGACTCATTCATCAACTCACATGTGTCTGACATCATACAATTATCTATCATGTCACACATACACAATCAATAAGTAAATATATTAAAAGTATATATTATAAAACATTACGTCTCATCGTAGTTTTCTTGCCAGATGAATATTATGACATATAATCTTGGTTGAGATGGAACATTCTTGTTTTACCACTTCCAGAAAACTTAGATGGAGAGTGACATGGAGCTTTTCATTCACTCAAGTTTCTTACAAAACATATAATAATTGCATTTCTGTTCACAAAAGCATCTCGTACGGTGATAGCTCTCATTATATTTCTCAAAACGTGTTTGGTTCAATAATCATTCTGAGAGAATAACTATTAAAAGTATGAAAAAGGTATTTCTTACCTGAATAGACAAGAGAAGATAAGACACTGTGTCAAGCTTGGATGCGTGGTACAACAGAGTGAAGAACCAAGCCAACATCCAAGCTGGTTGGGCTTTTCTTATCTCTCTTCCAAGAAAGGGGCTGGGCCACTCTCCAAATGGGGAGGGGCAGCATCTCACTTTGAGGGACAAATAGCTATTTACCTTCATGGCCAATTGCCATTAGGGTAGAAAGGTACAATACAATAACACAAAAAATAGGGGGGGGGGCAATTCTGTGGGGCTCCACATATATATATATTTATATCCCTCATGTAAAGCTTCTTGCCCTAGGATTGTACAGAGCACGAACATGGTGTAGTTTTACTAGCCATGGTAAAACTATTGGACCTCGGTGATTTCTCAACAGTGCCATGTCCCTCGACTTCGTCTCGGGACATAGCACTGTTGAGAAATCACCTCGGTGCAAATAGTTTTACCATCTCCCTCTGCAGCAGTCGATATTTGTATAATATACTGTATATATATATATATATATATATATATATATATATATATATATATATAAGCCCCTCAAAAAACAGTTTGGAAATCTGACTTCAGTTGTAAATTTCTCCAGTTTGTTAGCTCTATTCAATATACATGCGTGATATCAATGAAAAGATTATTAAATTCTCTTTGAAATGATATCCTACTCATTATGATTATGCTGTCAAGTAGAGGGCTGTACTCAAAAGTGTCTGATAAGGTGTGCATTGAAAAGCTGCAAAATGAACAATTAAGAACGGTCCTTATGAATGACAATGGTCGTGACGAGTAAATAGAGAACATGCTCTTTTGTGTTATGTCTTTTGTTCTCAACTGGTCAGCCATGAAGGCAAATTTCAATAGACATCTTAACCTTACATTCAAGGTTGCAGTGGTGCCATGCTAGGCAATTTTGATAGTTCAACAAGTTTTATCGTTGTACATCATGCCACGTGTAAGCAATGTTCAAAAAAGCCCGCGCCATATAGGGCAAATTGAAGCTGAGATGCTTCAAAAAGATGACAACGCAAGACCACATAGAGCGAGACTTGTGCGCAGCTTTCTCGAGAAAGAGGGCATCACTAGAATGGACTGGCCTGCATGCAGCCCCGTCCTCAACCCCATAGAACATCTTTGGGATCAACTTGGCCGAGCTGTGGGGAAGAGGGTCATAAATCCAACGACATTGGCAGGACTCCGTCAGATACTTGTTGACGAGTGGAACGCCATTCCTCAGCAGCGAATCACGAAGCTAGTCAACAGCATGAGGACACGGTGTCAGGCGGTGGTGCAAGCACTTGGATAGTCCACCAGATACTGACCCCCGATTATGTTCATTGACAATTATAAAGACAAAGAAAACATAAAGTAAAGACAAAATATATCTCAAAATCAATACAAAATAAAGATGAAACTCCAATAAAACCAAGTCCATGCCATTTCACTTCTTTATGTCTTTTTTGTGATTAATGTGGCGAGGTTCCTGAGATAAAATGGTTTGAGTCATGATCGTTTGTATGTGTGTGTGTGTGTGTGTGTGTGTGTGTGTGTGTGTGTTTGTTTATCTATCTGGTTGAACACATTCATGTTTCACTCCATAAGAATGCTGATGTTACAGTAAATGAATACCAAAGAAACAATGGGAAACTCACTCATAACGCAGCTTTTAAATTCTGACTTTACCTTATATTTGTAAGCACTGCACCTAATGAAAATGGTAATCATAACAAATATGGTATCATTAAATTTAAAGAAAATTAAACCATCTCTGTGTGATACTAGTATACTGTACTATGTCGGCTAGTGGGAAGTCCTTCTCACAGCGCCCCATCTGAGGAAGCATGCAGATCCAGCTGGCGAAAGTCTTACAAAGCAAAGTTAATACAGCTGTATCTACTTATTGTGATAAATCGAACGTTCATCCAGTTATGCTTTCATATTTAAACCACCTCCAACAAAATTGTACACTATTCAGCTATCACTTGTATCAATGACAGCGTTATCTGATATATAGTTTTTGAATGATTAAGAATCAAAAGTGGGATTTTTTTTGAAACACCTAGATAGTACATAGAATCATGTAATGACCTTTCTTTCCGTTCGAGAATAGTTCGTTTGCCACTTTACTCGTTTTTCAGAGCAGCGTGATACATAAGCTTGCCCGACGTACCAATATTTTTGGAATTGGTGTTCAAAATAAAATACTGTTGTAAAGATGTGATAATCACGAATGCATTTCTACCGATCTGTTATAAAGTATGCATATTTACAGGGCTAGACAAGTTGTTTTTTTTTTGTGTGTGTAATGGGTGCCAATATTAGTGTTCGTGTGCCTGTATGTCTCCGTACGTGTGTATGTGTGTGTATCCGTATGTGTTTGTGCGTGTGTGCGTGTGTGTGTGTGTGTGTGTGCGTGCGCGCGCGTGTGTGTGTGTGCGTGCGCGCGTGTACGTGGGTAGGGGGTGGGGGGTTGGTCGGGCCAAGGGTCAATACTCCCTTCCTCCGTTTTGTATAGCTGCAACCACGGTTCTGCGTCCCCTGTAGGCACCATATCTTTTGATCATTAATTTTGTCAATAATGATTTCCTTTCTCCCTTTGTCACCAAATGTTGAGGCTTTCCACCATTAGGGAGCTTCAGATTAGCGACGGGGACGATTTCGTTGGCCTTTCTGCTCTCTCTCTCCCTGTGTCGTTTAAATTTCGAAGTAGCTTTAGATTTCGCGGAGACACAGCATATAAAAAGGAAAATGGCGCCCTAATTTTCATGATCTTCGTTGTGAATTTGAGTGGCTGCAAAAAATGGTCCAGAACTGACGTTATTAAGGACTCAAACCACACGACATCGATTTTGATAAGTTATTTCGGGCGTGCGCAGAACAGGCTTTTCCCTCTAAACGTCCGCTTGTCGTGCGCGCGCACTAAGGGGATTTCCCCGCGGAGCTTAGCCTATGTTTGGTTGAAGACAATGAGATTGCTAAGTTTGAGTTATCGCCATTGACTTATGTCCGATGGAAGTGACACAAGCATTTTCTTCGAATCAAGAATTTTAGTCAGTGATCAACACATGAGCTGAGGTTTGAAGAGAAGAGCTACGGGAAAAAATTGATTTGTAGAAATCATGACTAGCTTCTACCAGCGATTTCAAGGTAGTGAGGTATGTACACGACAATGTTGACGATTGCGCACGGCGCAAGAGTATATTAGAACTTTGACAGCTGCAACCATTTTGCATGAAGCTTTGTACCACGTAGGCCTACAAAATAGATGAGAGGGCAGAAGGGCTGTTGTTGTTGTTTTTTTTTTTCTGACTGCTACCATGTCGGTATAATGGATGTTTCGTGTTCTCAGACAAGCACATGACAACCGTACGTGGTCAGGGCCTGACTATAAATTATTTGTGTGCAGGAAATATTCCAAGTCATACATTCATGGTGTTGTACATTACACAATGCACTGACATCCGCAAGCATTGTTCTGCGCATTCTGCCATGCATTTGACATAGCGTCTAATTTGTTGCGCTAGCAACGGAAGCAATCTTTGTTTTGATGGCAGTGGCGGATCCAGAGGGGGGCGCACCGGGCGCGCGTCCCCCTCTTTATCTTTATTTGAAACAAAAGAAATAAAAAGGAAAAAAATGGGGGAGGGGTGCGTGCTCCCCCTTTGAATTTGTTAAGGTGCTCCCCTTTACTGAATTCCTGGATTCGCCCCTGGATGGTATATGGTTTTCAAAACGTTCGGGCAACACTATTATGCGCACGTCTTGTAGCGTTTAGTTACCATTTGCAGATTAAAAAAAAAAACAGCTTTAGTGCTTCAAAATAGTTCTAAAATGTGAGTTAGGGATAGATACAGCCAGTGTAAAAATGTTAATCAATATAATCAATGTTAAGTATTGTTTAGTATACAAAAATGTGAACAACAGTTATGATAAGATTTGCTTAGGCTTTACTCCCCTTTATTGCGATTTTTTTATGTTGATGTTTTGTAGGCCTACATTCAACTGACCTATACATACCTATGCGTCAAAATGTGATAACTGGAACATTTTTAAATCACGGCTCCCAGTGGTAAACGGTACCTTTAATTCCTTGTGTCCGCATGTTCCTGCGCACTTACTGTGTGTCTGCGTGCTATATGCAACACAATATTGCACAGCCACAGCAACAGCAGCAATGTTAATATAGGAACGACAACAACAACACCGATCCAATGATAATTTTCCTGTTTTATACCGAATGCAGTTGCACACAAGAGAGAAAGCGAGAGAGAGAGAGAGAGAGAGAGAGAGGTTCTTATGAGCATTAATAGGCATACATCCTCACCTTATCTGCTCCATTTGAAAATCTTTCTTGGAATTTTCACATCTGACAATATTAGAAACTAACAGTCATGTAAAAGACCTTCATCAAGGTAATTACTAGAGTTTATTAGAAGTTAGGTGCAATTTGATTTGTTTTTTCTCTGCAAATAAAAAACAAACAAGCAAACAAACAGCCCATATTAATAGCTCCATCGTAGACCCGACGTATCAATTATTGAAAGGGCGTGGAGCATCTTGAAAATTATTCTAAATGATTCAGTGAATTCAGAAATTTGATATACAGTTACATTAGCAAAAGTTTGAGGAAAATAGAAAAATTCGTTTACAGGTTATAAATTATTTGTTAAGTGTTTGTCACACTCATGTACTGTCAAGCATGGACAACGATAAGAAAAATGTAAATAGTGATATTATAGATATAAGAGAATTCAACTAAAAAAGTTAACATTCCAATAACTATTACTGAAAGAGCACATAACTTACCTCTTTCAGAAAGCAGGGGAATAAAACATTATTCTTGACATAGCATGCAGGGCCTCTCTGGTTGTACGTATTCCCAAAAAGTTCCGGAGTATGCCAAAGAAGCCGTGTCGGACCACGCAAACAAACAAACAAACAAAACAAAACACAACTCTATTCTTGACTTTGCAGTTCCTTCTAGATATCCACGTCAGTTTTTAGCAAGAATTAAAGGAATGTGAATGTGTAACAAACCGTATCAGAAACAATGAATTAGGAAGCTTTCTTTTTGACGATTTTTTTTTTGCAATTTTGACGCATTTTTACACTATTTGGTTGATTTTGTTTTATTCCTTTAAAGTCAATTCAAGCATATTGAGAAATGTGTTGCACCTTGAAATGTATGTTTGTGCATGTGTGTATGTGTGTTTAGAATTTGCAATTCAAAGTTTATTTTGTTGAATTAAGAAGATATTTGGTTCACGAGGTTCATAGACTCCTTAAGTTTACCGATTAAATCCAAAATTTCTGCCAGTAAATGTTCATAATCATATACGATGTACGTGTTTTATTTGCCTAACCTTAATATTCATACTTCTGTGGGCAGTGTGTTCTGAATCTTACGTGTGGCTGTTCTATTATTTAGCATATTGTGTTGTATCTGCAAATATTTTTTTTTTTGTTCCTCTTATTCATACTGACATTTTGACGTGATTTTAGTTTATGTCACAATAACCGTGGTCAAAGTGGCAAAATATACTATCTTTAACTTTGCGATTTTTTGCCAGTGTGACCGCGGCCTATGACTGTTTGTTTTTGCTATTTATTATTCTTTTTTTTAACTCTGTCCATTCGTATCCGATTCTTCCGTGATATCCAACACTTAATGGGATCAACCTACAAGACATAAACACTTTGCAGTTAATAAAAAAAAAAAGGGGGGGGGGGGTGGGGATGGTTACGCAAGAGAGCTTCACTTCTAAGGTATTTGCGTCCACCTTTACTTTCACAAATCCTTCAACTTTAGACGTGTCAATGTCACTTTGTAGATGGACCGGAAGCCCAGGGTCTTAGTCTGCACATCCAGCCTGCAGAGCAGTGTCCAAGGATTCATTGACTATATCACTCGAGAGTTCGGCCACCTCAGCAGAGACATTCAGTTCTGCCAACTGCCTTATAACGATGTGAGCGAGTTTTCGTTCCGAGATCGCCCAGTGGATGCCGTGATCCTGTGTCACTCCATTCACAACAGGAGAATGGCCATCACCAATGTCACAGACGCCCTCTACGACAAATTTCTGCCAAGGGTTGCGCATCTTCTTGGTGAGGGATAAAACGGTCCGCCGTTAAAAAAGCAGAAACAAAATGGCATGGCTTTCTTTTGAAGTCAACTTTCATGCTTCGATTCTTGTTATCCGACGTCGGAAATTGCTTTTTCTATCAAATGTGAAAAAAAATTCAGAAACAGTAGATGGATATGTGTAGGAAACACGGACTGAACATTTTATGTTCGTATCGTTCCATTAAATGTAACGTTAGTCGCAACACTTGCAATAAATAGATAAAAAAATAATTGTGTACATGATTATGAATATTGGAGAATAGTTAAATACTCTTGTTAGATACGCCCCTTCCCGTTATCAGCCATAATGTTGCATTCATATCAACGAGTCGAAACCGTAATATCTCCTGATTTTAATACATATTTTGTTTACTTGGAATTAACTGTTTTCATTTCTTAAAGGCAAGAACAACATTGGTGTGATTGTGCACGATATGCCATCAGAGAAGATGGACACGAGCGACAAATACGAACAACAAATCGGGTTTTTGAAGACCACTCAACCGACAACTTTCGCCTGCGCCTCTCTGGTGGCGATGGCAGGGGAACTGGGGCCCAACTCTCCCGAGCTCTTCGGCGACAGTCTCGTCCAGATAGAGCAATTTCTTAGAGGAACTTCTCCAAGAAGAGTGGCTGCAAGAGACTCTGGTGTTGCCACGCCAACTTGGACGGTGAATAACAAGACGGTCATCCTTGGTATTGTGGGCGCCGTTTGCCTGATGTTAATCATTGCTGCAATAGTGGCTGTGATTGTAGAAGAAACAAATCCCAACTCCAACTCGACGGCAGTTGAAGTCGGGTCTCATGTTCCTCAGAGCAGGTCAGACAGAGCTGCTAATATGGAAGGTATGATTATGAAATTGACCATACCACCTGATTCCAGCGTAGAGAGAGGGGCAGAGGAGAGAGAGGAGATAGAAGAAAAGAGAAATGAAAAGGTGGAGTGGGAAGGGGAGAAGGAGAAACAGGAGGGAGAGAGGGAGGGAGAAGAAAAGAGAATTGAAAATGAAAAGTGGGAAGGGGAGGAAGAGGGGGAGGGGGATAAGAGAAGAGAAGAGAAAAGAGGAGAGAGGAGGAGAGGCCCTGCGCATGCTGGGTAAAAATACCATGATCATACAGCAGATGGGATCGTAGGCTTGTTACTAACTTAATGGAAGATTACGAATATCGAAGTGACTCTGCCATTTTTCTGTTATTATGAAACGCCTTTATCACATAAACCGGAAAGGCAGCTTAATATGCCACGAAATGTTTTCATCCAATTTCAAATCTTGAGAATATGTGTACATCCTCAAGAAAATGATGAAAATTAAACTCGCAATTTGACCATAAAACCTGCTATTCATACTTTAGGCTTATGTGGATTTTCCCAGCCCATTTACATCACCTCTTTTTTATATAGCTTTTTTAAAATTTGCTTTCAATTCCATCGTATAAGCCTATGGTTCACGATCACATTTTGGACCAGGTTCTTCCCGCCTTTTGAAATTGTCATGGAGCTTAGCTATTCTTTAGTAAATTCATAGGACATGTAGGGCCTCCTGCATTTTTACGGGTCTATTTGTTTGATGTGATTAGGACGGATACGGGGGAGGGGGGGGGGGGAAGTCAGCCAAAAAATGGAAAGTTTGTTTAAGTTGTTTTGCTTCTTTCAAAATTTTGAAGGAAATTTTGAATCAAAATTTCAATTCTGAAAATGGAAACCCCTCCCTCACTCACTCCCGTTCTGAAAACAGATCGTACCCCCCCCCCCCCCCCCATGTGGGCATAGTTCTGCCCCTTCGGAACCCATAGGCCCAAACCTCCACTAAAACTGTAACATTTTAGAATAACTATTCCTTCTAACGGGCCTTCTCAAGTGTATCATTATTCTATCTTTTCTATTTTTTTTTGAAACAAAGCATATAGGAATGTTGTGGATTGGGCTCGTTCCCTCTATAATGTTTGAGTAGTTGGCCTGAAATTTGGCACGTGTGTACATGACCAAAACGAATCTCTCATCGGCGTTGAAGGATGCACTCCATGGTATACTCATCACCATCTAAAATATTGAGGATTGAGGTAATTTTCACAGATGAGGGTGGGGGTATTAATCACTTTGATAGTTTTAGTCATGCCAATTGTGTGTGTATATTATTTCTTTGTTTTTACTTTTTAGCTTTACCAATAAGAAAGTTAAATTTGTTTGAAGCACTTGTATTTTCTTTTTATCGTTGTTAATTAAGAGTACTGTAATATCTATTTTTATGATCATGATGGTAAACATGTGCAATTAAGTCTTTGTCTGCCAGAAATGAGTTAAATAAAGCCTGTTCAATCAATCAAATACGTGTATCAGGTTGGAAATAGGTGAGAAAGTTCAGACTTATAGCTTCTTTGGTGCTGCCAATCACGTCTGGTATAATGGGAGCCAAAGCGGTATTGGACATTCAGTTCACTTCTTTATGCAATTTGTTTTATTTCTCCACTTGTATGAAAGAAATTAGTATGACAAAATCAAACATTTTCACATGAAGATATAAACCCTAATACCCATTAATCACGCGAATGGTAAATACGTACATACTGTCTATTCAATGATATAAGGAGGAAAACGTTATCGAAATCGCTGTACTTGGACAAAGGCCTTTGAGCATTAAGATATGGTTTTAAAGATAGTGTGGTAGGAAATTTTGGGACACATTCAGCATGATGCGCATGCAGGCCTATCTATCAACATATTGATATTAGAGTAAAGTATACAGTCCCTTTATCGAGCAAGTTTTGTTGAAACTTATGTGATTCAAAGTTCCTTACAATAGTATGGATTCATGTAAGCGTTAGGTATATTGCTTTGAATTTCTTTATAATTATATGAAAATAAAATCATTTGAATTAAGCAATGGTAATCTATACAATCTAAAGCTGGATGGCTGGGCAATTTTCATTGAATATACAGTTGATCTACCGAAACGTCTTTAAATTACAAGTCTTGTAAAGTATTGAAAGTCTTGCGAAGCTAGAGCCTACTATGTAGCCGTGGCATGGACAAAAAATCCTTTGTGTGTGGTGGTTACAGTTTACAGCAGATGCCTTTACAGTGTAGGCCTATTGTGCTCTTTACCTGTACATGGAACTACACCCTTTGTATAAATGATTAACACTGTGCGGTATAGCATGAACAATTTTTATACACTTCATTGCGTATATGTTACTGTCTTCAGAAATAACAGGATACATGTATAGTCATTGATACCTGGTTTATTAGTGTGAGAGAAATGGGAATGAGCCAGTTCTGAAATTTTGCTGTTCCGCCCCCTTTGGTGCATTCCATAGTAGTAATAGTATGTTTACAATGCGTTCACATAGTTGGTTATATGTTGAAGCGCTCGAATTAAAGAGTGTGAAGATGATAACACTGGTGTGGTTTTTTCACAGAGAATTAGCTTAATAAAGTTCTGTTTCACACTGTGAATGGATGATTCACATTGTATTCATTACCTGAATTACCTACGATGACGCCCAGTAAGTTGAAAACTTGTAGAGGGCCATTCAAAGTATTCAATCCTGAGCCTGAGGAGATCCATGTGATGTATGTATCCACGGGATTATCAGTTAATGCAATCTGGATTAATGTTTAAACGCTCGAATTTAACAGTATGAATTTAGATAAAATTGTATTTCACACTGTATTTACAAATTGCTTACACTGTGTTTCATATTGTGTTTCACACTTTGGGATATTGTGTCCTTTCCAGGAGGGATATGGCAAGGGGAGGGGAGAGGGGGAGTGATCAAAGTACTAGTATTCACAGCTCTCCAACACCCGCGTTTGTTTTTGAGCACATAGATTATTGCAGAATGTTCCGTAAACATATTGTAATCATTTCCACAAAGCAAAAATTACCGCTTTTGATCAATACTTAAACATTAAAGGGGCAAAACTTTATTGTGTATATGTGGTAAATGTGTTAAATCCAACTTTATGCCTGTCATTGCGTGTAGTGGGCGGGGTTCTTTTTTGTAAGGATCAAACTCACTGCTTTTCAGTCTCTCATTCTCTCCTACATGTGTCAAAAAGATGGCCTGGTTATGGTGGAGACTTGATTTTAAATTTCTCTCATTTTCATGTGTATTTTTGATATTGGTTTTCTTTGCATCGTTGTATATTCAACTGTATAACGCATTTGAAGTGTATTGCCGAACTTATGTACCGAGAATCATGTTTTACATTTTAGCTCAGTATGTACCTTTGTACAATGTATAGCTATATATAATGTCTCATTGTGATACATTGCAGCTACAAGACAATATTATCATGCGTATGTCATTTTTTTTTTTTTGCGGAGCAAGTGTTGTATTATGATAATGAACACAATTAACATTTTGTTAAGCGTTGTATAAACCTTGACAGAGTGCTCAAAGCGCAGTGTCAATTAAGAGTGCAAAAACCTAATATAAAAAAGTGTACAACATTAAATAAAACTAAGCGAAGACAAAAAGGTGGAACAGAAATAGTTTACTTGATTGTAAGGTAATTATAACAAAGTTCACGTGATTTCAAACTTCATTTGAATGCTCAAATTATGTACTCTTATCTGTGAAGGCAGGTAGTCAATTCCAAAGAATGTTTCAACATGTGGTAGAAGTCCGTCCCCCAGAGTTACACTTACTGTGTTATATAGACACACTATATTAGCGGCCCAGTATTATATTAATGATGATCGAAGGATTCTATGGGATGATCACACTCTTTTATAGATGAGAGTGTTGTTTTATTCCGAGGCAGAATCATGGACCCAATGATGTGAATGATAATTTATAATAGGGAGTGATAGGAAGGCAATGGGGAGAGTGAAAAACTGCATGGAATGACCTGATCTGCACGTCTACTGAGTGTTATCAAACGAGTGACGGTATCATTTTTTTAATTTTTTTTTGGAAGTCCGTGACTGTATTGTTGCGATTACAGCTGACATAAAGTCCTAGTCATCGAAGTGTTGACTTTTTTTTTTTTTTTTTTTTTTTTTTGGGGGGGGGGATGTAAACTAAAGCATATTATATATACACACAGTATGCCACTTTTTGACGTCTGTTTCACAGCTGGTATGTATGACTATATAGTAAGTTACATGAAGAAATTATTGTGTATTATATTCAAAAAAGTTTTTACTATTTCTGATTTGTCACTTGATTTTTTTTTTTACTATACATAACGTCTATTTCAAAGCAATGATGTTGTGATGAAAAAACAACAACAAAACACCAGTCCTTATTATAGTCTAGCCTCACCGACGCCAAGGAACATGTCGAACAAACTACATAAATGTCATGCGTGTGTTACCCTGTGGTTACAGCTCGTTTTTCCGAAGGTTCGTTATTCCGAAGGCTCTTTAGTCCGAAGATTCGTTATTCCGAAGGTTCGTTATTCCGAATTTCGTTTTTGGATTAATGAATCTCCGGAATAACGAACCTTCGGAATAACGAATAGCACCCCATACCCAGTTACCCTTGCACTGAACTCTAAATAGTTAAGGCTATTACGAATGGGTCTGCTGTAAAAACGCCCGTTGAGTCTAACCACTTGTCTATAAAGTGTAGATCCAAAATAGAGCATACCTTCCTATCAATACCACATAAAAGTAATGACTATCATTATTTTTACATCTGCATGTACAACACTAAATTTCTATGTCGTCAAAATGCTTGTGATGATGATTATTCATATTTGTATCCTTTTGCATACAATATTCTGCATGAATTGCGATTTAATATGTTCAAAATATTAATGAAGGATTAGAGAGAGAATTTTGTGTGTCAGTAACCTCTTTCTTCATCATTGATCATTGTATTTTGTAACCTTCATATGGAATAAACTTGATAATGTATCATGAATGATCAAAGTCATGTTTAAAACAGTGTGTACATCAAAGGCGTATAATATATTAAATCGATGCATAGTCCTCTAACTTGCAAAACTAATTTCATGTTAAATCAAGATAAATCAAAACACGAAAAAAACAAGCAGAGTAGTAAATAGATAAAGTGTAGCAGATACGTACTTATGCCCCCGCATACTCGAAGTGTATAGGGGGTATATATGAATCAGCGTGCGGTTGGTCGGGCGGTCGGTCGGTCAGGCGGTCGGGCGGTCCGTCGCAAATCTTGCGTCGCCAACTCCTACAGTTTTGAAGCAATTTTGATGAAACTTGAGGTACATGATGACATTGAGGTGTAGATGTGCAAGACATGTGTTTTGTGTGTGTGTGTGTGTGTGTGTGTGTGTGTGTGTGTGTGTGTGGTGTATGTGTGTTTGTCGAAGAAAGCATTGCCATGGCAGCCACAATTTTCCCCGAAACTTGTGGAGTGAACTACTTCCACAGTATTGAAGCAATTTATTTCAAATTTGGTATCTACAAGCATGTATGATGATCTGTAGGTGTATAGTTACGCAAAACACACTTTTTGTTTGTACTCGACAAGGCGTTGCCATGGTAACGGCACATTTTCTTGAAAATCTCGTGGAGTGAACTACTTCCATAATTTTAAAGCAATTGAACTCAAATTTGGTGAACATGATGACATTGAGGTGAAGATGTGCAAGACATGTTTTCATGTTTGTCGGAGAAAGCGTTGCCATGGTAACTACAACTTTCCCCAAACCTTGTGGAGTGAGCTACTTCCACATTACATCAGCACTTTATTTCAAATTTGGTATGTATGATGTAGCTTGCAAGATATACTTTGTATTTGTACCCGACAAGCACATGACAAGGCGTTGCAGTGGTAACGGTATATTTTCTTGAAGATTTGTGGAGTGAAGTATACTTCAACAAATTTGAAGCAATTGAGCTCAAATTTGGTTTGCATAATGGCACTGAGGTGTAGATGTGCAAAACATTTTTTTGTTCATTTGTCAGAGAAAGCGTTGCTATGGCAACTACAGTTTCCAGGGGCGGATCTAGCTTTTTATGAAGGGGGGGGGGTTGGGGGCGGTATGCGAGGGAGCGTAGCGACCGAGCCCGAGCGAGCGGAGCGAGCGTGGGGGGGGGGGGGGGAGAGTGTGGGAGGGGGATTGTCCCCCCTCTTACAGTAGGGAGAATTTGTGAAAATCTGTGTGTGAAAATGGCGTTTTCTTGCATCTAAAACACCACTATTTTTGGTATAGAGGTCATTGCCATGTGCAATACATAAATAGAAAAAAATAAAATTACAAGTTAAAAAAAAGATAAGATAAAAAATTGGTCCCCGGATTTTTTTTTTTTTTTTTTTTTTTGGGGGGGGGGGGCAACCCCCCCCCCCCCCTCTAGATCCGCTTCTGGTTTCCCTGAAACCTTGTGGAGCGAACTACTTCCACAGTGTTTAAGCAATCTATTTCAAATTTGGTATCTAGGTCATATAATGATCTATAGGTATAGTTTTGCAAGATACTCTTTGTATTTGTACCTGACAAGGTGTTGCCATGGTAACTGCATATTTTCTTGAAAATCTTGCCGAGTGAACTACTTCCACAATTGTGAAGCAGACTCAACTCACAAGATGCTCACAAGGTACACGTACACACACACACACACACACACACACACACACACACACACACACACACACACACACACACACACACAACCTTTTATCAAAGTCTGGGCAATTCTTTTTCATAGGAATCTGGGCTGCGGGAGCTGGGGTATTAATCACCTTTAGTGATACTTCTAGTTAGTATCAAATGGTTATACCGTGCACCGTAAGTATGCTGGACTTTTTTTTTCACTTGCCTAGCTATTATCATTCCTTTCGGATTATGTCTTTTCTTTAAAAAAAAGATAAAGACTGTATTAGAGAGTTGGAGGGGGAAGGTTTGCTGAATAGGCAGTTGCAATGATTTCAGTTTCTCAAGAAATAATGTCCTCAGAGCTGATTCCGATGTTTTATTGCATAATAATATGCCTGATACAGTTTTAAAAAGCCCCAAAAGACAAGGTATTGAAATTGATGCATTGTTATAAAAGTGTAGACTGTACTATACCACAGAGATACAGTACCGTCATTCGGGCTTCCGTATCAGAGTGCGGGGATAGGTCAGTAAATGGAGATCTGATTGTATGAGCAGTGCCCAACGTCAACGTCATTGAAGTGATGATCTCTTTCCTATATAGGAACAAACGCCTCCTTATCCTATCAACAGATGGCATATGCAAACGTGTATGGTATCAAAGGTAGATAACACGCTGAACGCGAAAAAAAAAAAAAAGAGAAGAAAGATCAACCTGCGATAACATAAAACACGGAGCGTGAAAAATTAGATGAAATCAAGTTGAACTACTTATCCATACTCCCTCAAAAGTATACACAAGGTCGTAATCGGAAGGAATCGACATAAAATTCTGTGAATCTAGATACGGATAAATAGTGTAACGGAATAACACGTAGTGCATAATAGCGCGGTAAGAGTATACATAGTAATTTGTTATATAGCAAAACAATTGTTGTTCAGTATTCTTTTGTATCAATAAACAATGTAACATGAAAGGCCTAGGATGTCACCTGGATTGTACAGGACGCACAAGGCAAAGACAAAGGACAATACAGAAAAAAACATGTAACTACATCTTACATTAAAAAAAAAAAACACTCATACTACTACTACTACTACTAATAACAATAATGATAATGATAATAACAACAAAATAAAAAAGAACAAATAAATCAAGTCGGCAAACAAACAACCAAAAACAACTACAATCCTGACAGTGGTTGAGGGTTCGCGCTGTGCTTGTATGCTACAAAGAACTGATCATTAGGTGAAAACATAACACTTAGTTTGGGGCTGTTTTGTACAGAGTTTATTAGCATTTTTCGGTCACTTACGTATTGACTAAAAAACCTCTGATTACTGTCCCCCCCCCCCCCCCCCCCCCCCGAATTTTGCAACACATGGCGTTCCGTGCTCACACACAAGAGAATAACACATGAGAATAATCAGGGAGGTGGGAGAGAGACAGTTGACACTCTTTCACCTCCCTGGCCCTGGCCAGGGCCCGATAGACGTATTAAACACAGGAGAGAGGCTATAAAACACGCCCGCTACGGCTATGTGCGACGGGGAATCCCCGCCAGTAGCCGACATTTATAAACCGTTTTTGTCATGACCTGTAGTATGCATCGTTGACTGGCTGTGAGGTTGGACCTACGCGCGAGTATTAAACTGGGCTCACCCCAAGCAGTTAAATGGCGGAGCCAGAGAAATCGGTGAGTTTGTACACCCCCCCCCCCCCTCTATGAGCAGACAGCTGATGGTCACACGTCATGGGTACTTGACCCATAGGCATTCATAGGCCTGCTTGCTATGGTGCCACCGACACTTTCAGTAATGTAGGCCTATTCCTCTCTAAACCTGCCTACTCATACGTTGCTATTTCCTTGCAGATACTGTGCAGGCTGCGTTTATCACCTTTCCCCAGTTAGAAACGGCTTTCCATACCCACTATCAAAATCTGCTTCCAAATTCCTTTACAAACGTCTTCCAAAAATAAGATACGTTTATCAACACATCGCCTAGACGAAAACTGGCCTTCTCACTGCGCAGCTGCATTGCGCCGTTTGACCCGATGAAAAGGGGTCATATACGGTGCGCGCAGTACAAAGTTGTTTCATTAGAAACACGTTTCTGGCTGAAACCTGTTTCGGAAAGCACAAATTTGTGGTTTTCAAAAAGGCTTTCCGAACCCCAAATTCAAAACAGCTTTGCGTTTATCATCTAAAAAAAAAAAAAAAAGGAAAAAAAAATCTCTGGAAGCCATTTGGAAAACATGTTTCTGCCGAAAAAACGAAAGAGTTGATACACGCACTGCCACCCGGAGTCACCGTGAAGCTTCTACTCTGCCGTTAAGAGCGCAATGTCGAACGGAACTAATTCAAGGGCATCGCTCAGTGAAGTGCCAGGTACCAACACTGAGGTAAATACAAAAGTGTGTTCATGGAGTGAAATGCGATTACCAGAATAAATGACCTCCCGCAGATAATTACATCTGATACCCTCCGGTCGTCAGCAACCCACGGTACCGTATGCGCTACCAGTTCTCTGTGGTCCCCACAACATCCACTCCTTATTGAAGGTTTAGATTAAAAAAAAAGAGAATAAATGAATAAATAGATAACTTATGAAAGAAATTACTACTACATTGTACTACTACTACTAATGATAACAATAATAACATAATAAAATATAATATGTTATAATGCAATACAATGCATCATACATCGATATGTTTTCCCACTTTTCCAACGTCAGGTTTGTCTTTCTTTTATTTAGACACTTCTTGACACATTTTCAAGTTCAAGTTCAAGTTCAAGTTCAATCATAGTTTATTTCCAATCAACGAAAATCAAAACGTAATACAAAGTATACATATCATAAAATGATATTGTCTACACTTTTACAAAAGGTTCATGTATCGAATATACGAAATAAATTATATACATCAACATAATTATGTACAATAATCAGAAGGAACGATGCGTATACATGTATACTTTGCGAGCTTTCAGAAAATAACTTCAATTTTGGAAAATAGCGATCCACAAAAAAGCTAAGCTTGTAGGACGTGGATCCCTAGATAATTGATGAGTAAGCACTATATTATTCAAGTTTGTTTTATTATTTTCTTACAGCATTTGATTACTTAAGTCGTTTGTAAAAATATAGCTATACGCTGGCTATATAGCTATACGCTGGCTACGCTGGCTACACATATACGTATGGTAAAGTTGGTTTTATCTTAAATGGAATACAAAATACACAGTTTTGTATACTATATTCAGACCATCAATTTAATTTTTGCTTCAACGAATTAATGTGTGTTTATTGCAATGATCATGATTATGTATGTTGACAGTTCTATACTTTGTAAGTACTATAATGACTGCGGGGACTTCAAGTTGATTAGGCCTATAGGTTGTAGTAGGTTGTACCTTTTTGCAAGTACTAATTGACTGAAAGTAGCACTCTATGATTTATGGATTGTTGGTTACGGTAGAAAAAAAAATAAAGTTACTATGCATGACTGACTGTTATGATGCCAAAGCAACAACAACAACAACAACAACAACAACAACAACAACAACAACAACAACAACAACAACAACAACAACAAAAGCCATGTTTGGACGCGATGATTCTAATTTTCACTTGAAATCTTAACGAATTATAAGAATACATGATGGAGCCATAACCTGATAGGGCATACACGCCAGAAATTACGTCTTAGTGTGTGTTAGGTAATATGCAAGAGGCCTAGGCTGTAGCTGCTACGGGGTATTCTAGCTTCAATTTTCGTTTCCTCAGTGAATGCATGTGTGTTGATCGTTTTATACGAGTGGAGACAAATATGATGGGACAGATGCTAGCAATTCTGGGATAGGCCTGCACTGTTTCGTATGGCGTATTGTTTATGGCGTGCGAAGGTTGGGGGGGGGGGGTGATTAAACCAATTAGCATTTTTTCTGGTAAATATATACATTTTTGTGTATATCTTTCATCTAAAAGACCCCTCTTTTACGCAGCGCTGTTTTGATATTAACTAGAAGTGAGTATAGGATCATCCCTCCGGTTTATATCAAGTAAACACAATATGGCACAATTTGTATATTATCTGTTATGAGGAATAGTAATACAATACAGCACAAGGCATTCATTGAAGTGGTCATCAGTTCACATATTGTATGCACTTTGAATTGATGTAGGCTAGGACCTACATACATTGACTAATATGTAAGGCTTGTGAGGCGAACAAAAAAAAAATCGGTAGTATGGGGATAAAAACAGCTAGGTTGACTGTACGAATAGTCCGTTTTTGGATTTGAAAAATTTTCGACGTGTGATTTTACACGATTCGCCCAAGGAAGGGTACCACAATGACACGGTCTAATGCGCAAAAGCGACTGGTGTGTGGGAACATGTGTAATATTGGTGTTACGTAGACTTGATTTTTGTTCTCAGCCATGATTGCGCTTTTTATTCACAATATCTTTCTTCAACCTTCTACGGGTACGTGTTACTGTCGATTTACAGGAGAATAAGAAGCCCAGGGTCTTAGTCTGCACATCCAGCCTGCAAAGCCACGTGCAAGGATTTATCGACTATATCACTCGAGAGTTCGGCCACCTCGCCAGAGACTGTAAGTTCTACCAACTGCCTTATAACGATGTGAGCGATTTTTCGTTCCGAGATCGCCCAGTGGATGCCGTGATCCTGTGTCACTCCATACACAACAGGAGAATGGCCATCACCGATGTGACAGACGCCCTCTACGACAGATTTTTGTCAAATGCTGCACAGTTTCTTGGTGAGTCTCACGCTCCTTGTTTATTTATTCATTCATCTATCAATCGATTCTCCAGTTAGCACAACGGCCATACGTATTTTAGCACAGAAATGTCGATCCTATAACGTGCAGTTTTAGTGATTGGCAAAATAGAGACTGTGAAGCGCGATGAATCCGGCTTTTAAAAGTGTTAAATATTCAGAAATGCTTGACTTCATATCTTAAGTGGAATTGAAATAAAAGTAAAACAGTGATCTATTAAGGCAACAATGACAGCTCCAAATTATTCCCCAGAGACATGTCATTATAAAATGTCTAATCATGATTTGTTTTTTCAAGGCAAGAACAACATCGCTGTGATAGTGCACGATATGCCCTCGAAGAAGTTGGACACGAACGAAAAATACAAACAACAGATCGGGTTTTTGAAGATCACTCAACCAACAGCTTTCAACTGCGCCTCTCAAGTGGCGATGGCAGGTCAACTAGCCTCCAACTCTCCCGAGCTCTTCGGAGACACCAACACCCAGCTGGAGAAATTCATGAAAGGAACTTCCCTCCAAAGACCGGTACGGAATTATCCCCATGATGAGATGAATTTACACACTTCCCACAAAATTAAAGGCTAATTACCATTCTGCTCCTTGATTGCAAATTCTTGTCATGTGGCATCTGTCGATGGACCAATGGAGTACTTAGTGTCCTACAAGAAGGCATTTAGCAGTATCTTCCCTTGTTGCATTGTTCGTATTAGTCAGCACTCTATTATAAGCTGTCGAGCGACAAGGTTATCATTTTGCCGTCTAGTAACGTCCGAAGATGCTTGTCATGATTATGAATTATTACTTATGTAAGAGGAAGCAAAACAACAGACAATGAATATTGAAGAGACGAAATCAAATATCTTGCGTTCATGATACGATAGTAAACAGAGAATCTTGGGATGGCCATATAAAGTGATACCAATGCACATAAACAGTTGAGGTTTAGTGCTGAGTGATAGTATCATGTGAAATGCATGTAAGCATCGTTGCAAAATATAGGCGATTAGATTTTAAGACATTGGGTAGCACGCAAGTAAGAGGCGAGGGCACAACAGCCATACAAGTAATGATTACCCGTACTCTTTCCATGCACAATTCTGCATCGTATACTCTCTCAAAGAAAATTGAGATCTTTTTGAAGTCCCTTGCTATACTAAGCATGCTACAATATTGCAAGTACGAATTGATACTGTACAATTATTCTGATATGTGCCCATTCTAAATTTCTGCTCGTAAATTAGATTATGGTATACACCATGTACACTGTATCAAATTCATCGCGATATAGTGAAAAAACGAAATGTAATGACTGTAACGTAACGAAATTTTTAAGGGGATGTAAACGAAAGTTGTGTTTCATTGGTGAATCCGTACCGTTTTGACAACAATTTGTGTATTGACTGTGGAAAATCATGATCAAGACTGCTCTTTTTTTGGATAATACATTGTTCATTCCTTTGTGTAATGTTCCAACGACAAGATCTCTTTGACAACAAATTGTGCTACTGCTGTGTATGCAGGAGAGAGAATTCGGAACATGTGTACAATATCTTTGTGCACATGGCAACATAGTATTCATGTGCTGCGCAGCTCCTTCTGCTATGGCCAAGCGATCATGGGTTTTTTTTTTCTTACCCGTAAGTTGTGACGTACACGTTTCACAAGAATGTAAACTTTATCTAACCCGTTTATGACGATATGCGGTCAGTATAGATTCTACCCTCTTTTGTTCGTGCCGATCTCTAGGACGGGAAGCCCAGGATTTTTATCTGCACGTCCGGCGTAAAGAGCAACCTGCAAGGATTCTTTGACCATTTTAAGCAAAAGTTCGACACCCTCGCCAGCACCGATAAATCAGGGAGGTGGAAAGAGACTTCCACCTCCCTGGTTAAATTCTGTCAAGTGCCACGTAACGACGTGAGCGAGTTTTCCTTCCGAGATCGCCCAGTGGACGCGGTGATCCTGTGCCACTCCGTTAAAGACGGTGGAATGACAGTCAGCGACGAGACAAAGGTCCTCTATGAAAAGTTTCTCTCAAATGCCAAACAGGTTCTTGGTAAGTTATATGTTCCTTTCCCCTTTTTCTTTTAATCTAATGTGCCTGTACTCTTTTTTTTTTCATCGTTCTTGGAGTACTGATTGTGTGGATACTATTCACTCTAAAAACACAAATGTTAAATTAGCATTTAAAAGGACCGAGGAGTGACAACATTTTGAAAGTGTTGGTTTTCCTGCTAGATTCAACATTTAGAATGTTATTTTAAAAGTTGGATGCAACACTTCAAAAAATGCTGTCACTCCTCGGCCCTTTTAAATGTTGATTCAACATTTGCGTTTTTAGAGTGTTGATATGAGACAAATATTGATTGGATACAATCAGCTTCGGGCCAAAAGGTACAGTAGTATCACATAATGCGTATGATGAAAGCAGATTATCAAAGCAGAAGGGACCAAGATTCGCTATGACAGATTTTCATCAGTCGTCTCCCTCTGTACAAATGTATCTGTAAGATCGTTACTGCTGATCGTTGATTTAAAATACTCATGTTAAAAACGTCAATCAACAGCTGCTAACTTACGAATACATATTGTACAGAGGGAGACAACCGATGAAAATCTGCCATAGCGCATGATGAGTATGGTGTTCTTCATTGGCTGTCAGCAACAGAAAGCCATGTCACTAGGCGCGGTCAGACTGGCAAAAGATCGAGAAGTTTAAGATCGCGATCTTTAAGATCTCGAAGTTTTGCCAGTGTGACCGCAAACTTCCTGCGAAACTTCCCGCGAAACTTCTCGATCTAGTCTAGCAGCCAGAAAGGGTCCCCGTGCACTCCCCCTAAAACAAAATTCTACGATATGTTCGAAGATCGTCAGAACCTGTATTTTCCGAATCCAGTTGTCGCCAGTGGAAAAAAAGGTTGCGCGCGCGTCTAATTTGCATATTTCTAAGATGGGCGCCGCCCGTTGCTAGGAGACGGATTATTTTTGAATAACTTTAGTTAGGAATAACAAATCACCATAAAAATGGTATCATTTTGAAGAAAATTAAATTTCCTACAAGCTGATACCCCATTTGATGGGATAAATAGATGTCGTCATGAAATATTAAGGAAGGAATTATGTTTTTTAGCATTTTTCTAAAAAGATCCGGAATTTGGTTATAATGTTCTTTTCCATACATTTAATATGCATTTACAAATAACATTTGAATTTTCCTATAATTATCCCCCAAACATAGCTATTATCATGTGAAAACGGCTTTCCAATACATCAATTCCTTTAAAAGTTACACGACATTAAAGGGGATATGGTTCAATAGGTTTTACAGCAATATCTAAGGGTTATAATGTCTCCGCGCGCAATTGCGTAGGTTCTGTATGTGGGGTTTGTTGTAGATCACTGCTATCTATTGATCAAATCTCATCGAAATCGGCGAAGAAAGAAAAAAAATTACACTTTCTATTCCTTATATGAAATAAAAATGTTTTTTTCTATTCTGTGTTACCAAACTCAATCCATTCAGCTTCCCATATGAACAGTTTCTTGTCTTTTTGGATTCCCTCCAAGAACGTGAAATTAATCACAACTTATCTGATATTAAAAAGTTAAAGAAAAAACATTTACGTGACAGTTTCCTCTTATTGGAAGATTAAAGTGAAAAAAAAAAGAAGAATCTTATGCTAAAAGCCCTAAGAAATAAAAAACTTGTTAAATGGCCTTTCAGAGTTTAAAATGAAACATGGCTATCTTATTTTTTCATAACAAAATGAAGGGAAGTATCTGTGTAGTTCATGTCGGCCCATACTGGGTTACATCATAAATTCTTCAGAAATGGTCCCCGTGCACCACCCCCCAAAAAAAGAAAAATCTACGATAGGTCAAAGGTCAAAGATCAAGTGAAATACATGCTCTCCTATTCATCCAATTAAACCTAGGTCAAGGAAGGTGACCATTCAACACATTTGTGACAAACATGCCATTATAATATTTTGCCAATTTTGTGAAAATGTAATCACACATTGTCCACATGTACTATAGACCTATTAGGAGAATCATGCATTATGACGGAGGCATACCAGTCGTCATAGCGACATTTCTAGTTTAATATTACAACGAAGATTACGACTATTATTAGCAGTTGGTAATTAAGTGGTGTACGAAGACTAACTCAAACAATACATCATTATATGAGTGGCTATAATGTACAATTGATAAAAACCCAATAAATCTGTTTTTTTTTTTCAGGTTATACAGTGCGTATCAAAAAAAGGTAATCCAACTTTGGCGGGCTACTACTTTACAATTGTCAGCTATGGAGAGCTCAATGTTTTAATTCTAATGATATCACAAACCATCGAAAGCTATGATGCCGGCTGAAAGCAATAACAAATTTACTTCTTGTATATTATAGAAAGAATGGCCACGCGAAAGTAACAAGATTAATGCTCTGTTACTGGGAATTTGAAAACAATAATGACATTGTTTCCATTCCTGTTGTGTCGTTGGTTGTTGGCGTGTCTCCTTTCAAAGAGTGAAAGGGCTTTTTACACTTGTAAATTTTTGCTTAGCCCCGGACCAACGGTGGGGCTAAGGGGGGGGGGGGGGGGGCCTTAGCCCCACCGTTGGTACGGGACTATCCTTAGCCCACTTTCTGTTTACACTCGTTTTTGCCAAAGTGGGCTAGCCCCACCGATAGTACGGTACTATCTGGCCCTGCAAAATAGCAGGGGTTAGCACCGCAATTGCGGTGCCAAGCAAGTGAGTGTAAACAGAACGAAAAAATAATCCTGGGCTAAGCGACGGAGACGAAGTCCGACCCTCACTGACCAATCAGAAACGAGGTAATCAAGTGCTGCCGGTGCGTGCGTGTACGTGTACAGTACACAGCGTAATTATGAATATTCATGTGGTTTGGAAAGTCCGGGGCTAAGAAATACGAGTGTAAAAAGGTCAGTTTTCTCCTTAGCCCCGGACAAGAGATAGTACGGGACTAATTGGCGAGTGTAAAAAGCTGAAAAAAATTGGTACGGGACTAACGATAGTCCTGGGTCAGAGAAAGTCCGGGGTTAAGAAACACAAGTGTAAAAAGCCCTTTAGTAATAGTAGGTTAATAGATGTCGGCGTTAAAGCTTGTACAATATAACAATATTGGTCACAGTTTATTATTCCGAAGGTTCATTTTTTTCCCCAAAGGTTCGTTATTAAGGAGGTTCGTCATGATATAGATAAACGGGCCCAAATTAGTTATTGCTGAAAGCAATAACAAATTTACTTCTTGTATATTATAGAAAGAAAGGCCACGCGAAAGTAACAAGATTAAATGCCCTGTTACTGGGAATTTGAAAACGATAATGACATTGTTTCCATTCCTGTTGTGTCGTTGGTTGTTGGCGTGTTTCCTTTCAAAGAGTGAAAGTAGTAATGTAGTAGGTTAATAGATGTCGGCGTTAAAGCTTGTACAATATAACAATATTGGTCACAGTTTATTATTCCGAAGGTTCATTTTTTTTTTCCCAAAGGTTCGTTATTCCGGAGGTTCGTCATGATATAGATAAACGGGCCCAAATTTGTTATTGCTGAAAGCAATAACAAATTTACTTCTTGTATATTACAGAAAGAAAGGCCACGCGAAAGCAACAAGATTAAATGCCCTGTTACTGGGAATTTGAAAACGATAATGACATTGTTTCCATTCAAAATTCAAAATGGTCACCTTCCTTGACCTAGGTCTAATTGGATGAATAGGAGAGCATGTATTTGGGGATTTTAGGACTTTAACTTGACTTTGGCCCTTTCATAAGTTTATGCATTAAGTAATTTTCAAGGTATGGAGAAAAAGTGCAATTTTTGTATTGTGTAGAAAATTGTTACCATTTTCATCTGGCCTTTGACCCTAAAATTCATAAGAGAATCACTGTCAGGCAGAACATGCATAAATATGTACTAAGTTTCAAGATGCCATGAGCCACTTCCGAGACATGGAGGAAGAAGCAAGTTCAGCACTTTCTCTTGATCTTTGATCTTTGACCTTTTTGGCAAAAAAAAAAAGAAATTGCCAGAGAATCTCTATTTTGGGTTATACATGCATACACCAAGTTTAAAAAAAGTCTTGCTGGCATTGCATAAATATGAGGGAAATAGTAAAATTTTGAAGTGTTGCCCTTGACCTTTGACCCCATGAACCCCAAATTCCCTAGATAATCACTTCCAGTCAGTACATGCATAATGTATACTATGCTCCATGAAGATACCTTGAACAATATCCAAGATACAGAGAAAAAAAGTAAAATTTTAACATTTTCACTTGACCTTTTCACATTTGACCTTAACCTTATCACCCCAAACTTTTACCAGTGAATTTTAATTGGGTAATACCTGTATACACTAAGTTTCAAGAAAATATCTTTAGGCATTGCAGAGATATGAGGGAAATAGTGAAATTTTAAGCATTTGACCTCGACCTTTTGACTTTTGACCTTGAGCATGTGCACCCAAAAGTTGATAGGCAGAATTTCACCCCCAATACACATACATGCCAAATTTCAGGGTTTTTTTTTTGTTTTTTTGTTACGCTGTCCGCAAAATTCATTACGGACGGAGAGAAGGACGGACGGAAGGACGGACAACCCGAAAACATAATGCCTCCGGCACCACTTCTTGGCGGAGGCATACAAAAGAATCTAGATTACATAGGTAAAGTAATCTTTGAAGATATGTAAATATTGATATGTACGGTATTGAAACTGTCGTGTTGATTATCCTTATGGTACGTTACCACTCTCGTGGAATTCACTAAGCTGGGTCCACTTTCTCGATTCGCCCGAAATCGTGGTCTTGCTCGGGGACTAATCGTGCTGATCATCAGATAATCAAATCTTGATGTCAGTCAAAGACATTGTGTTGATCGTAGTAATTTTTCGAACAGTCCAATAATTCTTCTACGATCAACACGATTACCACCATAGACCTCAAGATGTGATAAGCCATGATAAGATCACCACGGTCACTCGTAGACTAAGAATCGATTTGTGGTAGATAGTATACAAGTATTAGCATATCGAGACTCGCGACAATGGCAACCTAGTGAAAGTGTTTAACGTGCAATGTCAATAATCTTTTGGGTATCAATAATGCACATTTATAGTTACTCTATCTAAAAATGACCGGCGGACGAGTAGGGCATGGATATCTGAAAACATTGGATGGTGCATTTAATTCATGCATGAGTTAAAATGTTATTCCGGCGGAACTTACATGCGCTCTAAAAGTGGATTGCACGTCAGATGCGTCTATAGCAGATACACTTCAAATCATTTTAGCAACTAATTTCTGTGGAAAACATGAAAATATTGTATTCGTTATGGTTAAACTTTACACTCTGAATATGTCTAATGTTTAACACATTAGTCATACACATACATCCTTGAACACAAACACACACAACACAAAAGTATACAAACCTGCATAAATATAAACGTGATATATATATATATATATATATATATATGTATATATATATTTATATATAGATATAGATATATTGTATATACATAGTTATAGTATATACATGCACACATACATACATACACGCATGCATAGTTAATGTTCCCTCAGACATTTCCCTCATGTTTTATAGATCCATGCATTAAGGTCTACTTAACCATAACATTTCTCTCTCTCTCTCTCTCTCTCTCTCTCTCATTTTTGTATAATATTGATTATTAGTCACTCCTAACGGATTTAACAACCAAGTTTACGTTGTATTGCATTTAAATCAACCCATGTAATAAAGTTAAGTGCATGAAATCATTTTTTATAAAAAAAAACCCCACAGAATTTGAAAGCGACTGGATTTGACTTGCAACTATTCGTTTTTATCAATGCCATTCCTTGGTATTTGTAATCTATCTATTAGTTTCTTGGCAATAATAAACGTATGAGCAATATGTTTAAAAACCATCAGGCGAACCACCAAAGAATGAGAACACGTATGTGCAATCATATCTTAAAAAAATAAATTGATTTCATGCTAGAGCATGGTGAGAAATATTTCGCTTGTGCGGTATACATGTAACTCTTATTTCGACATCTAAATAAAGCATTCGAGTTTCATGTTCCATGAATGCATTAATGGCGTATTGAGTAAATTCACGAAATTCATGACTGAGCTCATTTCCCATGCATGAATGCCTGTGTGCGATACTGGAGGTGTGAGTATGTGTGTGAAGATGATCAGAAGAATGAGAGTTGATGAAGAGAAGTTTGATTAATATCGATATGTTGGAAACCCCTATCCAGGTAAGCCCGTTTCGGCCGTCATGAAATTACACCTCTCGTAAGGCCTTCATTCTATTTGATGAAAAAAGACGTAAACTAAAAGTGAAGCTGAGTAGATCAAAGGTGATAGCGAATAAAAAATTTAATTTGTTTTCATATTCCACAAGATTTAATGATATTTAATCAATAATTTGGATGTAAGAAGTGATAGGGTTTCATACTTGCAATGATTATTATAGTATTACACGCGTTACGCAAGTGCGGCCGTCGACATTACCCTTAAATTTCTGTATAACCGTATTGAACCTTTTCCCTTTAATGTCGTGTAACTTCTTAAGAAATTGGTGTATTGAATAGCCGCTTTCACAGAATAATACTTATTTATGGGGTTTAACTTAAGGAAAATTCCGATGTTATTTGTAAACAGAAATTAAATGTATGGAAAAAACATTACTGAAATCTGTATTTTTTGGGAAAAATGTATTAAAAAAATCCTTCCTTCCTTAGTATTTCATAACAACAACTATTTATTACATAAAACGGGGTATTAACTTGTAGGAAATCTAATTCTCTTTAATATGATACAATTTTTATGGTAAGTTGATATTCTTAACTAAAGTTATTCAAAAATAATCCGTATCCTAGCAACGGGCGGCGGCCATCTTAGAAGTATGAAATTAGACGCACGCGCAACCCTTTTTTCCGCTGGCGACAAGCAGATTCGCAAAATACAGGTTCTGACGATCTTCGAACACATCGTAGATATATTTTTTTTTTTTTTTTTGGGGGGGGGGGTGCACGGGGACCATTTCTGAAGAATAGTAACCCAGTATGGGCCGACATGAACTACACAGATACTTCCCTTCATTTTGTTATGAAAAAATAAGATAGCCATGTTTCATTTTAAGCTCTGAAAGGCCATTTAACAAGTTCTTTATTTCTATGGGCTTTTAGCATAAGATTCTTTTTTTTTTCACTTTAATCTTCCAATAAGAAGAAACTGTCACGTCAAATTTTTTTCTTTAACTTTTTAATATCAGATAAGTTGTGATTTTGGAGGGAATCCAAAAAGACAAGAAACTGTTCATATGGGAAGCTGAATGGATTGAGTTTGGTAACACAGAATAGAAAAAAAAAACATTTTTATTTCATATAAGGAATAGAAAGTGTAATTTTTCTTTCTTTCTTCGCCGATTTCGATGAGATTTGATCAATAGATAGCAGTGATCTACAACAAACCCCACATACAGAACCTACGCAATTGCGCGCGGAGACATTATAACCCTTAAATATTGCTGTAAAACCTATTGAACCTTATCCCCTTTAATGTCGTGTAACTTTTAAAGGAATTGGTGTATTGGAAAGCCGTTTTCACATGATAATAGCTATGTTTGGGGGATAATTTTAGGAAATTTCAAATTTTATTTGTAAATGCATATTAGATGTATGGAAAAGAACATTATAACCAAATTCCGTATCTTTTTAGAAAAATGCTAAAAAACATAATTCCTTCCTTAATATTTCATGACAACAACTATTTATCCCATCAAATGGGGTATCAGCTTGTAGGAAATTTAATTCTCTTCAAAATGATACCATTTTTATGGTAATTTGTTATTCCTAAATAGAGTTATTCAAAAATAATCCGTCTCCTAGCAACGGGCGGCGGCCATCTTAGAAATATGCAAATAAGACGCGTGCGCAACCTTTTTTTTTCGCTGGCGACAACCGGATTCGGAAAATACAGGTTCTGACGATCTTCGAACATATCGTAGAATTTTGTTTTAGGGGGGGTGCACGGGGACCCTTTCTGGCTGCTAGACTAATCTGTTTGTGGGCGCTGCCTCCGAAGCGCGAGGTCATTGTCATGTGCAGATGCGCATTGTTACGTCACAATCACTAGCCATCGAACGGCGCACTCTTGCTTTCGCGCGTACCAATGGCCCAAACTTTGCGATCTTAATCTTAAACTTCTCGATCTTTTGCCAGTCTGACCTAGGCGCGGTCAGACTGGCAAAAGGTCGCGAAGTTTAAAGGCGGTGTCACACCTGTCCGGGCAAGCTACGCGGGCTTGTGGCGAGGAGGTAGTTTAAAGCACGTAGAAGATTTTCCGCGGGCGGACAAGAATGTTTGCAATTTTCGCACTTGTTTCTTACTTACTAGACGCGTGCTACTTAGCTTCTACTTGCGTGCGTTCCGTGTGACTCGCGTGAGAGCTTTGAAACCGATCCATTTTCTGTTACGAGCGACTTACGGGGATTGCGAAGTACCTGCTTTGGAGTTGCCTGTGAGGTGCTACCGGTAAGGGTTTCCTACTTGTGTTCTGCGCGTACCTCTACGGGCAACTCCCATGACTCTTCCGGAACAAGTTTTGAGCATGCCCAAGGCCTTGTCATACCGTATCTGGGGAAGTTTTGCGGCTTGACTTGCGGGGAAACAAATTTGCTACCCGGAGCTCTCCGCAGTTGGCCTGAACTTTACAGTACCTAGCACTTATCTCGTCCTTAGTTGCCCGAAGGTGCGCACGCTAGTCCAATTTTCCCGCAGCAAAGTTTTGAGCATGACTAAAACTATTTCCGGATGAGTCGCGAGGATTGCCCGAAGAGTTCCACGCAGAACACCCGTAGGAGGGCCGTAGCCGCCGCAATTCACAGGCATTTGACCCACTTGAAGTAGGTAAGTTGCCCGCTGATATGCCTGTGTGAAGGGAGTGCGCGCCATTTGTGGGCTCATTCTCTTCTTTGTCCTCTGTCCTCTGTGGCGTCGAGGACTACCTGGTCCCTTTCGGACAGGACTTCATCCGCCGAATGGACTTCTGCAGCAATTTGATGCATTTGCTGTTAATCTTCCGGGCTTTGTGGCTGTCCATCCACTGGACGTTCTCTGCCCTTTTGCACTTTCCGTCTACGGGGCATCTTCACTTCTTGAAAGCTAGTTGACAAATGATTGTTTGCCCATCCACTCGAACCAGCCTATAGTTCAGGCTAGCACTCACCTCGTAGGCGACTAGTACGCAGATAACACGCAGTTGTGGCGCAGGTACTTCGCAGAGCCCGTATTTCGCAGAGCCCGTATGTCGCCCGTAACTGACATAAAAGAAGCTATCACGAAGCTATCACGTGACATCCACGCGCCTAACATGCAGTTCAACGGAATACACGCAAGAAGGACTTAGGTATCACGCGTTTATCATGTAATACCCACGCCAAACTCGCCCTAAACCTTGTCCGGCCGCAGAAATTATTCTGCGTGCTGAAAAATCCCCATACGCAATAAGCCCGCTTAGCTGGTGTGACAGGGCCTTTTTTGGCAGCGGGTAAATAGAGCCAGCGTGCGCACCTCCGGGTAACTACTTTTGAGATACATGCTAGGTACTGTCATGTGCGGGTCATCTGCGGGGACCTCCGGATAGCAAAAATGTTCTTCGGAAGTCGCACGCAAGGCTGGTGTGACACCGCCTTTAGATCTTTAAGATCTCGCGATCTTTAAGATCTCGAAGTTTTGCCAGTGTGACCGCAAACTTCCCGCGAAACTTCTCGCGAAACTTCTCGATCTGTTTGCGGGCGGTCTCTCCGAAGCGCGAGACCATTGTCATGTACAGATGTGCATTGTTACGGCATAATCACTAGCCATCGGACGGCGCACACTTTCTTGCGCGCGTACGAATGGACCAATCGTCGCGATCTTAAACTTCTCGATCTTTTGCCAGTCTGACCGCGCCTTATAGTTGCGTAAAAGTAGGCCTCCATAATGAATACAGAATGTGATGTAACATGTCATCCTGTGGAACCATAAACTGTTAAATTTAGATGGTTTGTTTAATATGTCTGACACAAATGTCCATCCGGTTTTCGTAATTGATTAAAAAAAAAATATGTCATCATCAGAACAACAACATGAATATCCACCTTTATATTAATCAACCCACTGAGGTTCATTATCTATGCATGTTTTCAATATACTTTTGTTTGTCAGGAAAGAAATATGACTGGTCTACACAATCCTAGAATTTCGAGATGCTTCGGGAGTGTGGACCATCATTCTTATGAATTGTGAAGACACTCTTTAAGACGTTACTTCGTGCGAACGCTACTTTCCCAGATTATGCATAAGGGGTTCGCACACTGTATCCGAATGTTTGCCAGTTTACGGAACTTCAAATAAAAAATTAATGACTGATCATTGTAATAGTTCAATAACAGTTCCTGTGGAACTTCATTATGTTGAATTCCCAAAACTCGTGCAGAATTGCTTGTTGCTGTTTTGCTCCCTTTGGAATTCGTCGGAACTATGTTCGTTTTAATTTCTTCTTTTACAAGGCAAGAACAACATCGGTTTGATAGTGCATGATATGCCCTCCAAGGACATGAAGGAGTTGGAGACGAACGAAGGATACAAAAAGGAGATAGAGGACTTGAAAACACGCTACGCCTCTATGGTGATGATGGCAGGGCAACTAGCGCCTGACCCTCCCGACCTCTTCGAAGGGAGCGACGGTCAGCTGGAGAAGTTTATGAAGGGGATTTCCCTTACATAGAGCTTTGCGGGATAATGGTCGCTGAACGTCTTGGTCGTTTTGTTGCATATTGTCGTCATATTTTTAACGCCATGTATGGCTATTAAGATGGATGATTATCTAGGTAGCCAGATACTAGCGTGTTTGCAATGTCGTGAGTGGTATTTCAGTATGACGCTCTCAGAACACATCCGAATTAAAAAAAAATACTGATTTGTGATTACCTAGGTACTAGGGTTAATAGCACCTGCGTGTACTTTTGCAGACAAGTCATGTTAATTAAGTTCGTCAGTACACTTGTCACTTTGTTTTTGTTGTTGCATTTTTTCTTGTGTTTGTGTTTGTTTCCTTCCTTTACCATTGTTTATCAACATGACGATAAATCATGAATGTTTGCGCTGTTCCGAGTTATATGACCGGGTAATTATTCTTGTTTTGTGACACCCCGACCAATTTTACCACTACCTTTTGATTGCCTGCACTCTGCGACCATTCTAAAGTTATTTTGTCAGCTTCTGCTTCAGGTACCATCACTTTACCGTTTTGCTGGTCAGACTGCTACCTGTGTTTCGAAGAAATGGTGGGTCACGTGCTATAATCAACCCTTCACTCAGCAGATCACGTACCGATGTATTTCTGCAAAACTTCGCAAAACAAAGCATGATTACACGAGTGAACTTTTTTTTTTTCATTGAGTTTTTATTGATCAAATTAACAAGATTACAAAAACATCACAACAAAATTCGATATGATAAAAATACTACTAATAATAAATAATAACAAAAAATTAAGTCGAAAAAATGAAGAGAATCAAAGCAAAGCAGCATAGAATATAGTCAATAAGAATGTTGTACATATGCAATGGATACAGTCATAAACAATAATATCGCTTGAATACACGAGTGAACTTTATGACGACAAGCCAATCACTGCACGACATGTAGGCCAGTATGCCCTAAATGGTATTGTCATATACAATTGAAAGTATCTTAAGCTTTCCAATGACATGGGACATGTCTGCTCATGGTTCCCTTTATGATTATTGTAGCGCACAGCAGACTGATATTCATCGTGTTTTGATGAAGAAGCTGAATAGCAATGTGAACGAATTAGTCGTACATGTCTATGCCCTTACCTTCTACAGTATTTCACAAATTTTACAAGCTATGCTTTTCTTGCGAATTCCTCTTTTCCATGTATAGTTATAAATGAAGATTGTATTGCTTACTTGTTTATTTATACAAACCATATTTGATAACATTATAATAATTGTATTCATGTTTTGTTGAAAATTACGTGATTCAAAGTTCCTTTTGATGTTATGTACTCATGTAAGCATTATGTGTATGACTTTGTATTACTTTATATGGAAAGGAAATCATTTTGAATTGAATTGAATTGAATTAGGGTATGTTGAGGGAAAGGCACGTTTACACCGCTGCTCATTGTCTAGTTTTCTGAGCTAGATATACTGTAGCTTCTTGCATTTTTTTCTTCATCAAATCTGAGAATTAATTGACACATGCCATGGACATGGAGGCTTGGATGATGTAGTGAGTATAAGATACGACATAGGGTAGGGTGATTTACACTCTGACCGATGTCTTAAAGACGTGCACAAGTTACTTGTCCAACTCTGTAACTTCGTCATTTTCTGACCTAAGAATTGTTAAATGGGTAAAGACAGTGTCGCACTGTGTGGCAGATAATAATCATAGTGATCACGTGATTGTATGAGGTATCCCAGTCGATCTTGAACAGCAGTTTAATTGCTCTATAGATTTATCTTGCAACGCACAAGGTTCAAGCTAAAAGGAATTGTACTGTATTCAGACTGGTATTGAACAATTAAAAAAAAAATCATTTGTAATGATGTAATCAACCCTCAGCGTTGAAAGCCTCTGTGCAGGTATGTATATACTAGTAGGTTACATTTCTTTTACTCTGTGTCATTTTAGGTTAGAGCCACGCTGTAAATGAGATAATTGAGATTCATTTCAGATGAATGTTTTTATCTTTAAAAAAGTGTCCATAATAGCCTCTCCTGAATGATGCGAAGTAACATGTGAGATGATAATTACTTGTTCACCTGCTGGCTTTATTTTGCTGTGAACAATAGATTTTAGCCTTGCATTTACACACCGGTTTGAACTGATCAACTGAAGTTGCACAAGACTGTAATAGTTATACAACCGCTCTTCAACCTATATACATTATCTTTATAACTATGTGTTTCTCTATCGTCAAATAAGTTTGCAAAATATAATTTCCACTGTGTTCTAGTATGAAATGTCTGTTCAATGATGTGTGTACTTAGTATTGCTTGAGTGGAATTCTTCTGCGTAATAAAGCTTAAAAGGTCATTGGAATGAAGAGAATATTGGATAAGTTTGAATGTCTTTTGCGAGTTACTCAATGAATGCTTAGTACATACATCTCTAGTCATTTTTCATAAATGACATATACATGTAATGTACATTCTGATTTGTGATTATTCTTTGTTATAGAAAACCAGTGAAGCTTTGCAACATGAGTATCCCTTAATTGTGTCGTTAACTCGTCACTCTCAGTTTTTGCATCTATTTCTGTATTTCCTCTTTGAGTTTGCCGTCATGGTAAACATGCATGACAGAATAATAAGGAATTTCATATGATATAGGCCACATAAATGCATGTAGGGCCTATATGTATGCATTTACATTGTATATAATGGGGAGGGGCTCCAGTAGTGGTAGTTTATTTATGCACTGACATAGCATTGCACCTGACTCATTGCGTAAGCTACTGAATCATCTATCTTCTTATTCTTCTTTTAGTTATATGGCCGACATAAATTACAGTGTTGGGAAACCGAATAGGTCTATACAGAATGTAAGTCATTTACACGAAGACATGAAAAGAGTCTGACAAGCCATGGATTACTGATGTGGAAAGGTAGGCAGGAAACTATCTGCGATCTACAATATACTATGTTTATGCGTGTAGTTTCATAGTACTGTCCACATATTGCTCTTTTCGGCTGTACATAAACATATTCATCTCCCCCCCCCCCCCTCACACACACACACATAATGACACACCCATATCCACAAACAGTACAAACATGTATAAAGATGTAATATATATTTGTATAATATGTGTGTATATACGAGTTTATGATGTCTGTTTGTGTTTAATGTTTCTGTTTCGATCGCTGTACAGGTTATTTGATCATCAATTGTTGATGTTTGCTTGAATAACAAACATAATAAATGCTTGCAACGTTGAATTTCTTTTCTGCAGTAGGCCTACAACGTTAGTTTTCTCAATCAGCCCATTTCTTTTCAGTTCAGTTCAGTTCAGTTCGATTTTATTTCTCCATTTTTTTTCAAGGAAATCATATATTGAAAAAACGACAACACGTGTATCTGACAACAGAATAAGAAAAAAAAAAGCACATTCATAGCATCATAATGACAATCTTTAAGGTATAAACATAATGAGATCAAATAAATCGAGGATACACTTGTTTCAGAATTAAGAGGAAAAAAAAACACGCAGGAGCCTGCCGTCTTTAAGCACATGCTTGATAGTGATGGCAGCCTCAGAATCTCAAAAAGGAAATAAGAAACACAATACATATACAAAATGGGCACTTTCCCATTGAAATGTTTTGTGCTAATTTTGTGGCGTTCGCAAGGGGATGCCAGGTGGGGGAAAAAAAAGACAAGAGACCCGCGGGTCTAGTGCTCACCGGAGTATCGCAAGTTCACCTTTCACGCAGTCACTAATCTAAATTATTCGCAGCTCTACGAAAATTTGACCAGGCATTCTCAGGTACAAGATGAAAATGTACAATAAGGGCCCAAATTTGTTAAAATTCCTTAATTATTGGGGATTGGGGCCCCCTGGGGCCCTCTGGGTGGGGCATGGTGCCCATTTTGATAAATTTAGATCCTGACCCCCCAGGGATGCTACCTGCCAAGTTTGACGAAAATCCATCATGAGGTTTTCAGGAAGAAGATGAACATGTACAATTCAGGCCCCCATTTGGACCTTCCCAACCACCCCCCACCCCTGCCCCAAGAGGGGCACCCCTGGATCTCCTATGAACAAACTCAAAACTACAGTCATTAATGTACTCACTCACAGTATTATCTTAGCTCTATAACTTCTGATTGTAGAGAAGATTTTTAAAGATTCCTTCCTTTTTGGGGTTTGGGCTCCCCTAGGGGCCCCCTGGGTGGGGCATGGTGCCCATTTTAACAAATTGATATCCTAACCCCTTAGGGATGCTACCTGCCAAGTTTGGTGAAAATGGGTCATGGGGTTCTAAAGAAGAAGATAAAAATGTACAATTTAGGCCCCATTAGGACCCTCCTCACCCCCCTCCCCTGGGTCCCAAGGGGGGCACCCCTGATTCTGCCATGAACAAACTTGAAACTACAGTCATCAATGTACTAACTCATAGTATTAACTTAGCTCCATCACTTCTGTTTCTAGAGAAGAACATTTTTAAAGATTCCTTAATTTTGGGGGGTTTTGCCCCCCTGGGGGCCCCCTGGGTGGGGCATGGTGCCCATTTTAACAAATTGAGTTTCTAACCCCCTAGGGATGCTACCTGCCAAGTTTGGTGAAAATGGGTCATGGGGTTCTAAAGAAGAAGATGAAAATGTACAATTTAGGCCCCATTAGAACCCCTCCCCATCCCCTCCCCTGGGTCCCAAGGGGGGCACCCCTGATCCTGCCATGAACAAACTTGAAACTACAGTCATCAATGTACTTACTCATAGTATTAACTTAGCTCTATCACTTCTGGTTCTAGAGAAGAAGATTTTACAGATTCCTTAATTTTGGGGGTTTGGGCCCCCTGGGGGCCCCCTGGGGGCCCCCTGGGTGGGGCATGATGCCCATTTTAACAAATTGAGTTCCTAACCCCCTAGGGATGCTACCTGCCAAGTTTGATGGAAATCGGTCCTGGGGTTTTCAAGAAGAAGATGAAAATGTAAAAAGTTTACGCACGACGCACGACGCACGACGGATGACGCACGACGGACGCCGGACGAAGGGCGATCGCAATAGCTCACTTGAGCCTTTGGCTCAGGTGAGCTAAAAAAGCAAAAGCAAAATATGCAGAATAGTGAATAAAGTGCATCAAGTGCAGTGAAATGTGCTTTTATTATTACTATAAATCAATTAAAACATGTGAGAATATATTACATGGTTGTAGACATGCGCGTGTTTACGTTAAATGTATTTTGTGTGTGTGTTTGTCTTTGTGTGCGTCACGTGTGTATATGTGTGTGTGCACGTATTATGCGTGTGGGTTGATACATACTGACTTTTGGATGATGATGACTTAATTTTAATGATGACTTAATTTTAATGATGATATCGAGTGTGCTGAAGAGTTTATATATACAGCTGTATCTGTAATCAGTTTCGTGAAGGGACCTGCGATATTGTCTGTTGCCCAAATTTTAGCGGCCAAAGTACAGTAACCAGGAAAATCTTCAAAGCTGATTGGATGCCATATCCATCTGTCCATAGAGGGAAACCGTCTGAATTCCTGCAGAGGGGTTTATGCTGTCGTAGACAATTAAAACTTATCTTTTCTTTGGTTTAGCGTAAGAATGTATCTAGAGAGGACATAGAAGAGTAAAACATGCGTGAGAGACATCGTGGGCAGTCTTTCATGAAACTTGTCAGTCACTGCTGGCATGACAACCGTTTAAAATCTTCTACAGTTCTTATAAACTTGATAAGTGAAGATGGGTGTTCGCCTGGATGCTTTCTATATAGAGAAATTTAACACTAGTAGAAACCAAACGTGGGAATTTCCGCTCTGTGTTTGTTTGTCAGTTGGTTGGTTTCATTTTCCATCTGAGAACTAGATGGCTTTAGAGCCTATATTCAGCTGCACTAGCTGGTCTTCCATGGGGTCTAGTTGGATGTGAGGCGGGACCACTTGACCGGGTGTCCGGTTATGCACTATCCTCTTTACGAAGTATGAATGAGCGAAGAGGGATCTTTCAAGTGCATGAGTAGTGACCCCTTCTCACACGGGACCTCCGGTTTATGTCCTATAATTCGAGGGACTGTGTGGAAGCCAAGAAATGAGAACTGGGTAATCAGTACAATACTTCCTCGTCAGACTTTCCTGAGACATAAGTGTATGTATACACGGGTGTACATGTCATGTAGAACGCGAAGAGCCAACAGACAATCCGCTGTCGCGGAACTGAGAGGGCATCGATAGCTATTTTGAAACTTGATGGGTATATAATTCATGACGTGGTTTCGACTCGAAATGTTCACTAGTTTGTGCCTCTGCAACTGACCTCTAACGAAACATAGGTCGAAACTACAACTCTCCAAGAAGTGGTCTGGTGGATTTGGACAGCTTTATAGTCTTGTTCAAGAAAAGGTAACTGAAATATGAATAGCTCCACATTTGCACTAGCGCATCGTTCTCTTGACATTCCCGATACGAGTATGCATTCATCGTTGAGTTTTGCGCGCTCACTTCTTACGGTCCTGTTTACCTTTGGGAGCAGTGATTAAAAAAAAAATGTTCCAGATATCACATTTGATGGATATGTGTAGGTCTGTTATCACAAAACATCCTACCATACAATCTTTTTCTTTTTTTATGCAATAAAGCCTAAAATATAAGAAGATAACAGTATTTTTCTCAATAAACCCTAACTTTAGATGAATTAATCCGGGAACATTTTTATCATAACTATTGTTCACATTTTGTGTATTTGACCATATTTAACATCGATTATACGGATTCAAATTTTTAAAGTGTTTGTTTCTATCCCTAACTCCTAACTCGCATTAAGTATTAGCATTACTGCTGGGTTTTTGTTTTATCTGCAAATGGTAAATTATGCCTTTAAAGATTCGTTTGTATATACATGTAAAGAAAAAATAGATGCAAGAAATAGAAAGAAACAAAATAAAGGGGGCTTTAGTGGCACCAGAAAATTGCGCTGAAACTTATGATCTGTATTCATTAACGCTTTAACAGGGTCGTATTTCAGCCATAGAGTAGTAACATTGAATTTCACCTGCTGTGCATAACACCTGCATGTGGTTTAAGCAGCAACAGTTTTTGTAGGTAGATATTATTTTAGTTTTCGCTTGTAGGCCTATTGTGATACGTGAGAAACTTTGTATATAATGCGGGACAAACACACATGCATTTACAATGTAGCATCAAGACATAGTCGTGATAGTATTCCTTGATTTGAAAAAATTGTTACATCTATAGAATTATATAAGTTGAAGTTTATACGATTTATAGAGATGACTAATAAACATAAAATCAAAATGTGACGCACCAGAGTGTATGGGCTGCGATCAGTCTCAGTTATGTAGAGATAGGCCCTATACCTTGCAAAACCAGTTTGTGATTCTACGCATTACAAGCAAATATGCATACGCTTTTACAAAAGCAAAAAAAACAACAACACAATAACAATAACAACAACAACAACAACAACAACATCAAAAACATGCACACACATTGGTATTAGGCCGTATATGCAGTATACAACCTGGCGTATACAGTACAAAAAAAAAATAATAATGTAGCTCATGTCTGCTCAAATTCCATTAAGATGTCCTGACGAAAATACAGTTTCACTTTTTACAAAGGAGAAAACTTACGAACAAAGAGAAGCACCAACTAGTGGGTCATTGCCAAAGTCATTAGCCAAGTCAAATTTACTTTCTGTAGGCAATGCAATATCCATTGCGAAACTTTTTCCAATGGATATTGGCATGGACATGCATTCAAGCTAGACCCGCGTGTTATACGCATTCCCACGTACATAGCCAGGGAAGCGACTGAAAAAAAAGAGAAAAGGCATGTATGATTATGACCTCTCTGGAAATACAGAATCAACAAAAGTAAAATGCAAGAAATGAATCAGTGTACATACATCTGTAGTTTCTCATATCTATATACATAGACCAACTTCTTTCACTTCATGGAGCCCTGAAATATACATGGATATAATATATGCCCAAGCTCAGCAAGAGGACCTTGATGCAGAAATGAAAATTTAAAGGACAAGTCCACCTTCATAGACATGTGGAGTTAGTGAATGCAGCAATTTCAATGGAACACATCAGTGAAAGTTTGGGGAAAATTGGACAATCAGTTCAAAAGTTATGAATTTTTGAAGTTTCAGCTTAGTCATTGCTGGATGAGAAGACTACTACAGTTTGTGATGTCACATGTGTACAACGGTTTAAGGAATACAAAGAAAATTCAACATATTTTCACTTTTCTCGCATAATAAAAAACACTTTCAGAAGGCAAGGGGAATAATATAAACGTTAACATACATCAGTGACAAGTTGCAGAAATGTGCACTCTTTTCAAAAAAATAAAATTTTGTGAAATTCCCTGTATATTTTCCTTTTATTGTTGTACGCATGTGACATCATAAATTGTAGTAGACTTCTCATGTAGCAGTGACTGCACAGATACTTAACAAAAAAATCATAACGTTTGAACGGATTGTCCGATTATCCCCAAACTTTCACTGATGTGTTCTACTAATATTGTTGCCTTCACCCAATCCACATGTATATGAAGGTGGACTTGTCCTTTAAGAGCATTCGTGAACCTGCCTTCCGAAGCAAATGCAGTTTCCCTAAACTTAATTGAAATTGTGCCAAGCATCTTTTTTTTTTTTAAGGTGTAGGATATTGTAGAGGGATCCACCTCGATTGCCTGAATTATAGCCGCATCTTATTAGCTTTGAGTTAAAAATTATATACAATTTATTATAAGCAGAACACATTTGTAATAACTGCAAAAACGTAAATTAACAAAATACATGTGATAATGAGTAAGAAAATGAAGAAAACATAATTGTATTTTTGAATATGCTTACATGCATGGTGCAAATCAAATAAGGAAGGGAATGGAAATGGATGGTCCCACTTATAAACAAAGCTTATACATTATATAGGGCCCTCACGTTAGTATCAGGCCCTTCTGGTATTATTCTGATGCTGGAGAGAGATAAAACTCTAGCAGGTCCGTTTTTACTTGCGTGATGTTTGGCATCATCATGTACATATTATCAGTGTGACACTATAATTGCGCAGTACTTCTTTGCAGCCCACACACCACCGTTAAACGCTGATTTCCACACTCTTGTGAAATACGCTGTTATTCCTTTGTGTGTTACATATTATATTCCCAGTCCATAAGTACGTAAAATTTCTGCACAGTATTTCACGCGTTTGCACCGAAAAGGTTAAAGGTGAGCGACGAGTTCCTTCTGACATATCATTTGCATTATAAATACCAAGGCTTTGGTAAAAAAAAAAGATGTAAAAACAAATGTTTTGCTACTTGGACGAGCTGTACTATACATGTATATCAATTTGGCAATAGAGTTAAAGAGGAGACACACCCCAAAATAAACAAACTTCGAAAGAAAAAGAAAAAATATTCCCTACAGAATTTAATTAGAAGTAAGGAAGATATGAAACTTCACATTTTTCTTGGAAAATATTTCTTGACCAGTCCTTATGAGCATTCAATTGAGCAAGTTGACGCTGTCATGCTCTCACAATTTCTTACTCATATTAGTATATACAGAAATGACAGAAATCTCATATTTCAACTATTATTATTATTATTTCGTTTTATTTATACAGGGTGACCCCGTCAGTAATCAAGTACTGTTTTCCAGGGGGCCCTGTAAACACATACATGCAAGGTAACAATCACAAAAATTAACATAACACAATAGGTCTACATCATACAGACCAGAACTGTTCATAAAAATGAGAAAATAAAGAATGAGACTAAATGCATCAATTTGCAACCAGAATGAAAAAAAGAAGATACTGACTGGGTTTCTAAAATATATCAAATCAAAATATATATGTATCAAAATATATGTGCCTGAAAAAGTACACAACCATTGAATTCTGTTTCTATCAATATACAAAATCAATAACTATTTTCTATACTAAGATCTTATTTCACTTATACATTATCATATTATATACCTCAAAATTCTCTATTCATTTCTTATAACAAAAATCAGTTATAAACAACATCAATCATCTTACAATATTCAACAACATAACATTTGCTTCTTCTCCCCCCCCCCCCCAGTGTTGCCCCATAATATGTGACGCCATGAAGGCAATGATGTCAACATCATGTCTGTCCACTTGTCGAACCAAAAACAAAATAATCCTAATTTACTGCACAACCACAGAGCTGACACTGAGTTCCACAAGGTTCCACAAGGTCCACACTGTATGAATATAAAACGAGCTTTAAAACCAACCAGAATATGAAAGAACAAAAGATCTCTGACATATCACTGTGTATCATGGTATGAGAACATGCTTTTATTTGTTTTAGCTGGTTTAGAAATGAAAAAAAAAATAAGAATTTCATATATGACATACATGAAAAAGTGTGAGGGTATGACGTCATTAACCCGCTCATTTGAATAAGGACTGGTCAAGAAATGTTTTCCGAAAAAAAAAATTGAAGTTTTAAAATATCATATCTTCCTTATTTCTTATCCAATACTTATAATTTCTATGTCTTCTGTAGGGAATATTTTTCTCTTTCTTTTGAAGTTTATTCATTTTTCCTCTTTAAATAATATGGCTGCGGGTAGGCCTACTACACTAAAATCTCTTGGTATTATGATTTCAATTGGATCGTTTATTCCTGGCCTTTTTACTCGAGAAATACCCAGGTTTTTCCATTTAATGGCAATTCCTAACCATTGTTTGCACTCAAATCACGTGCTTATATAAATGACACTTGAAAACGCTTAAGTACCCCTTGTCAAATTCTGGAGCCATGACGATATACATTATATTACCATCAAAGTGTAATTAACAACATTAACCCGGAAGTGATTATAACACCATTAGTGGAAGGATGATGCCAAAGTGTACATAAATATTCTACATCTACTTTGACCGATTCGCCGATACTTATTTTTTCTTTGTTCCCTCAGTTATCTATATTAATCCTACCCAGTCCAACCCATCCATGCATAAACATGCATACGCATATCATACTCACGCATATATGACACTGCGTGTACGCACAGACATACAAACACAATCTCATGTGAAACTCGGGGACATGTTGTATAGAGATTTTTAACATACACAGTACACATTCAAGTTGCTTTCTGTTCCCATTTCTCCTCGCCTGTCTGTCAGATGATGTTTAGACGTTTGCACAATCTTTTGTCATTTGTCGAGACCTCCTCCAAGATCAAATAAAGATCTCGATCCTGCGTTTCTTTTCTCTTGTCAAATCCCCACAGCTTTATCTCGAAAGTTAAATAATCAACCGTATTGTTTCTATTTCGACGAAGTCTCATGATATTTGCCAAGGTGGGAGAGCAGATTTAGCTCATCTGATGGGAGAACATAATTGACATGATAGGGAAGATAAGAATGAGAACAAGAATAATACATTGTATGACAAAAAAATGTGCAATTAAATGGCTTTACAGAATGTCGTCATGCAAGCTATCGATCTCCGTGTGCACCTCGGCCTCATCAGCGAACGTCCAGGGGCTAATCGACGAAATGAGGTCTCGCTTTAGGGATATCGTCGCCGATGTCGATTACTTCAAACTCCCGTACAACGACATCGACAAGTTCTCCGTCGCAGACAGCGGCATTGATGTCATGCTCTTGTGCCACTCCATACACAACAGGCGGTTCGCCATCACGGACGTGACTGACGCCCTCTATCAAAAGTTTCTGCCTAAAGCAGCAAGAGTTGTGGGTAAGGTTTATTGCCACTTGATCTACTTTACTATCAGATGGTCTGCTTCCCAGTTTGTTTAACACCACTATGGCTAAACTCATTTAGTCTATTGTCAATTTCTTCTGATGCCCGTGTGGTCTAATCGCCACTTGGTCTAATACCCAGTTTGGCTAATTATCGTTCCATCTAATAATCAGATGGTCTAATCTTAATATCTCCTTAGGGTTCCCCCCCCCCCCCCCCCACTGTGGTCTAATAAACTGTGGGTTATACAAAATGAGCATAGCCAACCTGGGAGTAGGCCAACTGGTAATGAGTCTAAGTGGAAATTAGACTAAATGGTCACTAGACGAACTGGTTGTAGACGAAACGGGATTAGACCATGTGGGTTGAGATTAAATGGCTATTGGACGAAGTGGGAGTAGACCATGATTGTGATAAATCACCGTGGGTAAGACGAACGATTTATAGATAATGTGATTTATTCGTCCTGGAAATGATGACACATATCAATTGTTATAGTGTATGTCGATGTGAACGGAAATAGATTATATTTGTTGTGCTCCAGTGATATCCATTAGGTTTAGTCAGTCTGTAAACGGTTTGGTCTGCAGTTTTATATTTGCGCATATCCTCTGTTGTCCAGTATAGATACGACTTCTTTCTCTCGCGTTATTAGATGCGGACTATTTTATCATGAGTGTTCTCCATCTTTATGTCATTTTCTTTCTCATTTTTCCTTCTTCTTTCTGTCTCTGTCTTTACTGTTTTGGTTCTGTTTTCTGTCTTTTCGTTATGTATGGTCTCAATTATGAACGATACTCTTTACAACAATAATCCTCGAGAATTTGAGGAAATAAAGATCATGTCCACGATTATGAATATCTTGTTCATAAAATCCTGCCTTATTTACTGATTCTCGACTTCACTCGCCGTAGATCTTACTTTTACATCTCACGTCTGTTCTCCTTCAGAGTATCAATAAATATTGTTCCTTGCTGTCATTGGTTTTCTTATGTCTGATTGTGGCAGGAAAAAGCAGAGTTGGCGTGATAGTGCACGACATGCCCAAGGACAAGTTCGACCGACCCGACGTGTATGCCAGAGAAATGAATGTTTTCCGCAGACAGCAACCCAAGACGTTCAAAAATTCCGCGTTGGCGATGATCGCGGGAAAACTGGACTTTAAACCGGTGGAGATCATCCCCGATGACTGGGCGAGGCTGGAGGGGTTTGTAAGGGAGGCGTCATTACACTCAAGGCAGCAAACAGAAAGGGGCAATAATAAGTCACTCGACAGGCAATGTTTGATCGTCACCTTGGCTCTCATCGTCATTGCTCTGGTCGTTGGTTTAGTCTGCCACCTAATGCCGCCATCCAGGCTGGAATTCTCACCATTCAGAAATGATACGCAATGACCCCATGTGTTTCCGTTCACGTTAATGTGACCGCTGACTTGTACATTTCTTCCTATACATGTTATTATAACATTTCCGGTCTTATACGCAATCATCTTAATCCCCTCGTTAATGTGTGTGTTTTTTTTGTTGCTGTTGATGTTGTTTTTATTTATGCTTTAAGATAAAGCTTATCTCCAAAAATGACCTGCTAATTGTAAACCCCAAGTAATGTGTCTTTAAACGTCTGTAATATAAAGAGCACAACAATGTCAACATAATACATTATACAATGCCATATTTTTGTCTGTTCGCTAGTCATGCTTTTGCTCCTGGGTAGGAAAATAATGATGTAGATACCAAACGTGAAGAGTGAGACAATTCACAAGGTTAGAATAGCAGATATAAACGAACATCCAAATGTATAGGTTTTACCATTAAGACCTGTTGATTTTATTTGCATTCGTGCTGGTTATAATTATTGATGTCATTCCAACTTCAACGTTTTGCCTTAAAAAGAAGTTTTTTGAACGTTTAATTGTGATGCAACTGTTGGCTCACAGACATACAGACACACACACACACACAATATGTGCTTGTTTTATTGTTGCAGGGGTCTTATTGTTGTCTGTTTATTATCTCTTATCTTGACGAAGGATCCCATTTTACTTTCATTTTGATTTCGCACTAGCAAAACAATGATCCTATATATTATGCACTCCACTCCATGTATGAATTATCGTTATTATAATTAAAGAGTAAACTTTGCCAAAAGGAATGGTCGAGGCTTCTTCAAATAGAATGTGATATAAGAATGTTGCAAGGAACCTTGGCTAAACATGTTTTCATTGAGCGATGACATTGGTCGAATCCACCATGTATAAAATTTAATGATGTTAGCGACTTGCTGTCATTTCTCACATGTAGGAATTAAACGTGACCAGTATCATATTTGTGCAAACATGTGGAACTCTTTATGATCCTTGGCCAATTTATCACTACACTTATTCCACAACGTGTCTGTTAGCTGCACGTGCCCTGAACTCATCGAAGAGGCTTGCTTCACAGGTGACTGAAAAGGCAGTTTCACTGTGGAGACGCCCATTCCATTAAATTTCCTGTAAATCAACTTTCGGTCGATTAGAACGTGCACAATGAATTTCCCGTCTGAATGTTGAGTTTCAAAAATTCGAATTTTGAAGTTAGATTTTTTTTTAATCTAAAAGTTTGAGTCAGTGGCGGATCCAAGGGGGGCGCAACCGGCGCACGCCCCCCTTTATTTTTCGTTAAAAACAAAAGAAATAAAAAGAAAAAATATGAAATGAAACCCGGAAGTGGCACCATTACCAGAATTATTAGTCACGCCCCCCCCCCCCCCCCTTTACAGAAGTTCTGGATCCGCCCCTGTGAATTTCACTTTGCTTTTGGCACGATTAAAGAACCTATACACCAACATCAGTCTTGAATGATATTACTAAAAAGCAACATGAAACAAAACAATTTTGATTTTTGCGAGTACTTAAACACCTTTAAATTACACCACAATCTACTGTATGAGATGACAGCTAGTTTCCAAGAAAATGGGCAAGCAGGCTGTTTAATGAAGTTGCTGTTTTCTTGGCATCATTTTGCGCATGTCTTCAATGTTGTTTACGTTTTAGTCATATCATAACTGTGAAATTATATTCCTTCTTGCTCATTATATGAGCCATGAAGGTGCTCATGTGTTTGAATTAAGTTTCCATTGACTGACAACATGTTGGCAGTTACTGTATGTAGTATTGGCAGTTAGTATTGACAGTTAATAGTATTGACAGTTACTGTAGTATTGACAGTTATTGTAGTATTGACAGTTATTGTAGTATTGACATGCAACACATGCAGAATTGACAGATAATGACAGAAATTGTAGTATTGGCACTTACTGTAGTATTGATAGTTAATGAAGTATTGACATTTAATGTAGCATTGACAGATAATGTACTACGCCTAGTATTGCTTGTCAATGTTTTGCGTGTTTATTCAGGGGCGGATCTAGGAATTCCGTAAACACGGTAAAAGGGGGGAGGGCGCAAGCAATATTTTGTGGTGCTCCTTCCGGGTTTCATCTCATTTTTTCTTTTTATTTATTTTGTTTTAAAAACAAATAAAGAGGGGGCGCCCCCATCCCCCTTTGGATCCGCCACTGCATGGTAGTAAAGGTTAATGTATAATGTTGACGGTCACTGCATGTAGTATTGACGATTAATGGTTAGCATTGACAGTTAAAGGGCTAGTACAGTTTTGGTGGAGATGAGAATTGGGCTTTTAACTTTTTTGCGAGATACCAAGAAAACACTTATGATATAGTACAGAACATACCATTTTGAGAGGAATTCAAAGTTTATTTGACGAATATCGGGTTTGGAATGACTGAAACATTCAAAAACAAAGTAAAACAAAGCGATCGTAATAAAGTGTGGGTCCCACACTTTGTTAGAATCGCTCTTTTTTGATATCTCAGCCATTTCAAAATCAATTTTCATCAAATAAACGTTGAATTCCTCATAGAACTACATGTTCTTTCACATTTTATAAGAGGTTTCCCATTATCTCGCCAAAAAATGCTAGAAACCTGGAATAAGGTCTCAACCATAACTGTATACGATCCCTTTAATGTAGTATTGCATATCAGCTCACAGAGGTAGTACCCACATAATGCTCTTTCCCCGCTCAACAAGATTATTTGTGGTGAACAGGAAATGCTTGCCATCTGGGCTATCACAAGCGACCCACCTTTGATCTGACTCCTTTCTTAATAATTGCCGTAATGTAGATAAGCTGTTAGTTTACCAGCCGCCTGGGTAATTAAAGGTCCAGTTTACCTTTGGGAACAGTGGTTTAAAGATTGTCAAGATATGACATTAAGGTGGATGCATATGTGTAGGTCTGTTGTACCACAAAACATCCAATCATATACAATTGCCACAATAAAGCCTGAAATATAAGGAGATATCTGTATTTTTCTCAATAAAAAATAACTGTAGATGGTTTAGTCTGGGAACAGTTTTATTATAACTATTGTTCACATTTTGTATATTTAACAGTACTTAACATCGATTTTACCAATTCAAGTTTTTACAGTGGTTGTTTCTAGGGTGCTGTTCGTTATTCCGAGGGGTCGTTAATCCGAAACACACAAATTCCCTATGCCTAGAGGTTTGTTAAACCGAAAATGAAAAAGGGTTCGTTAATCCAAACATTTGTGGCGTTATTCCGAAGGTTCGTTATTCCGAAGATTCGTTCATCCGAAAATGAAATTCGGAAAAAACGATCCTTCGGAATAACGAATCTTCGGACTAAAGAGTCTTCGGAATAACGAACCTTCGGAATAACGAGCTGTAACCGTCTCTATCACTAACTCACATTTTAGAACTATTCTAAAGCACTAAAAAATGCTGGGTTTTTGTTTCATCTGCAAATAGTAGATTATGCTTTAAAGGTAACGTAATCCTGGAAGACTCGACCACGTAACTGACATAATTCAAGTAGGCCACATTGGCTATCGGATATAATCTTATCATTAATATTCGAGGAGAGTGGGGTAGGGTCAATAATTATCCTGGTCTTCCAAAGTTTAGTTGACATCTAGAGCATCCATCGTTAACTTGCTGGTTAGACCAATCATCCTCTCAACTCTCTCACATAAACTCGACCGTGAACACTTATGTGTATAATGTGAATAAAAATTATTATACAACACCTTAGAATGATGTCGAATTGTGATTGGCCAAGAACATGTCACATGACATTCAATAGAAAATACCTATCAAACTCATTGAGAGTGACAGCCGTGCAATAGTGCCCCTGGCATGGGCCTACTGCACGGCTCGAAGGGACTATAGCACGGCTTCGCGGGGAGCTAGTAATGCACGGCCGCTCACACTAGCAAAGCGCCAGCAAACTACGTGCTGGCCGGCTGCGCTGCCGGTATTAGTCTCACAGACCAGGCGCGGCGGAGTACTGCAACCATGTTAACGTGTACGCGCAGCTACTTTACCTAGCTAGTTGCATGTATTGCGGCCTTACCTACGGCTGTGTTTTTACTTTTGACTCTGATCTGCTACGTGGACCACAGTGATCCCAAAATCAAGACTTCATTTCAAGTTGAGAAACCGTAATTTGATTATTTTTCTGTGTTTTTATACAAAATCATTTTCGGAAATAGACAAAGTCTAGACCTTCTACTAGATCTACCGACATCTCAGATCGGCCTATAACGTTAGTGTAGAATGGGTATAGACCCTGCAGAGTTTGTGATTCCTGTGACTGTGTGGTCGAATCATGACGGGTGTTTGAAAGCAGTACACTGGGTGGTTTACAATTCTCGGCCTAATTGTTACATTTATTTTTGGGCCTTCCTGAGTTGGCAGTCACTAATTTTAGTACTGTGATTGTGGACAAGGTGTTGTATAAAACGAATAATTTATGATTTTGTTCGTGCATTGGGGCACGTAATATCGCACTCGGCGCGAGATTCGCCCCTGGTCTATTCAACATGGCGCTACGCGCCTTGTTGAATAGACCAGTGGCTTATCTCGCGCCTCGTGCGATATTCGTGCCCTAATGCACTCACAACTCCTAAATTATTCGTATAATAATTTACTTAAAACCCGGAATTGCTCATTGTCTATACAACGTTCGACCTGAAATCTGCCCAGATCAACAAACTCAACCACGCATATCATTATTGGGCAAATATACCCGTATACAACTACATAATAAATACACGCGCACAGACACACAGACACAGACACAGACACAGACACAGACACATACCCACACATATACATATATACATATATACATATATACACCTATCACATAATAAAATACACGCGCACAGACACACAGACAGAGGCAGACACTCACACACACACACGACACACACACACACACACACACACACACACACACACACACACATATATATATATATATATATATATATATATTTACATATACATATGTGTGTGTGTGTGTGTGTGTGTTATTGTGAGATATGAGAAAGGAAGGAGAAAACGGTGCGTAGCTTTGACATCATTATCCCTCTCCCTGTTCCTCCTTTTTCGGGAAAGTGCAAGAGTTGAAAAATTGGATGGTCTCCGCAGGGAATATAATGTGCATCAATCAAATTAATCTTTCTGCTGTTAAATATTTCATGCCAAAACTCGATAGGCAAAAAAAAAAAAAAAAACCCACAAACATTATGCTCATTTTTTTCTTGTTTACTTGAATTTCTCATTTAGATAAGCTCAGTCCAAATCAAGCTTCCTGATTAGGTTACCGCAAAATAGCGATGCGAATACAATTTGTCTGTTTTGTTTGTTTGATTGATTGTTTTGTTTTGTTTTATTTCATTTCATTTCATTTCATTTTTTCTGTATGGTACAATACATTCAACTCTGATCACTTTCAGAAATAAACACATGATTTATAATAATTCATGGCTGATTTTGCACATGACAGGTAATCAAATCATTGTGACAAAGAACGAAGACATAATGATAATAAATAAAAAGTCAAGGTACCATACAGGAGGATGTTTTATTTTGTTTTATCTTTGCCATCAGTGGCCTTCCCTGTGATGTTAAAGAATTTTTGCTTCTTTCGTTTGTTTGTTTGTTTGTTTGTTTTATCTTTGCCATTGGCCTTCGATCCATCTGTCTCATCTGAATTAATGTTTCGATGTTATTTCTTTGCCCCTTTTGAGGGGTTCCCTCATGGTATCCTTCTTTTATTCTCCATCAGAAACCTTTTTTTTATCATCGGAATATTTTGATAAAATCACCCCGTTATGCTTCCACCCTTTCCTTCTCTTGGTGATCAGGAGTGGGACAAGCTGAACTATCCCCTTCACCTCCCCCTCCCCTCAGTGGGGGGGGGGGGGGGGGGGGGATGGTGGCATCATCGGGGAACGTTGTGTTTTCCGCTGACACATTTCTATCTTTGTCGTAGGACTTAGGGTCCTCCGTCATCAATCGTCCTGTGTGTCTCTTATAGCAAAGATCGAATTAGGACGTGTCTTGTACATGTATTTCCTTTCCATTCATCCCAACCACAATTTTTCTACGAGGAGGAAAGGCTTTATAATACTGTACCTTAATTGTTTCTTTTTTAATATCATTAGTATGGCAATAATAATAATAATGATGATGATGATAATGATAATAATAAAAATGATAAAAACAATAAAAATAATAATAATATTAATGTTTACTTCCATATAGCGCAACAATGCATCAAAAAGATGCTCATAGCGATTTTAAGCTTTAAGGTTAAGAATTAAAAGAAAAAGAAGAAGAAGAAGACATTTACACGCACGTACAGACTGAAAAACAAACAGGCAATTGATTACCTTCTTTCATTACAGTAAAACGTTTTATCGACACGACGAACGTTTGTTTATAAAAAAAAAAAAAAAATCCGTAAACGGTCGGAAGTAGGCTAGGAATAGGTTGGGATTCCCCGAGATCGCATTCCCACTGATAGAATACGACTGAAATCAGGAACTGCCTCACACAATTTTATGTCGGCTATTGTTACATTAGAGCTTCTAGAAAACGAACTGTAGGAGTGGAATCATAATTGCTTTTCTTGCATACAATGGCGGACCGTATTACTCAAGAAACTACGCCAGAGTCGGAGGAAATACAGGTAAGCCAGTCGAACTCAGGCACTGTCGCTGATCATTGGGTGTAACTTTATGAGAAGTTATACGTTCTATGCTCATATTACAAGACCATTGTTCTTTGATCATATGATTGTCCTTAATTCTGTTCCGAAAGGAGCCTCGCCACTGCATAATACCATGGACTGGGTAGTAGGTCCATGATGATAGGAAGATATATAGCCATTGTGTGTGTGAACACGTGTGTGTATTTGTTTTTTTTTTTTTTTTGTTTTGTTTCAGCTGTCATTTTACACAATAATAAACAATATCACCGTCATTTGTAGTAGGCCTGAAGTGCATGTAAGATTGAGAAGGGAGAGAGGGATAAGTTTGTATTAACATGAAGTATATATGGATATATCAGTGCAGATAATGTACCGCGTAGATATCACGTTGAAGTGAATGCGTTTCTCGGCTTGAAGTGCTTGCAGCAATGCAATCACAATGAATTCACTTGAGTCACTGCCGAAGTTACTTTCACTCTCATGATCCATTCATCTCCACTCAAAGACCTCAGGGGTGTTTTATAAAGCTAATCGTAAAGTTACGAACGACTTACGAGTTACTGGTGATCAGTTCTTGCGCCTAAATTATGGAAATTCTGATAAGTATAGCACATCAGAACTGATCACCAGTTGCTTGTTAGTTGTTCGTAACTTTACGAACAGCTTTATGAAACAGGGCCCAGGTCATCTACAGAGTTGATTTATTGGGACGTTGATCTTCGCAAACAGTTACATGAAAACAAAATATCTCATTTTGAGTGAAGAGCTACCGTAGTTGCCGAATGTTCTAAAAACATGAGAAGCTGATGATCCCCTTTAATAATAACCATTCACAGGAAAGAGAGATGGAGAAAAAGGGAGGGAGATAAAGTGAAAGAGGTAAATATGGGTGAGCTGAAGGGAGTGACTGTCGTCCACGAATTATGAATTAATGATCTGTGCAGCTGCATGTAGCAGTTGTGTTTACAAAATCTTTTGTCGGTTTGTGTGTTTAAAGGGATGGTATAATTTTGGTTGAGATGGGGGATTCAGATCTTAACATCGTAAGAGATATAGTGAAACCGCCTATGACATATGAAAGAGCATACACTGAAAATTCGTTTTGAAATGGCTGATACATGTATATATATCCAAAAACAGAATATGATAAAGTGCTCCTAAGAAAAGGCGGGTCAGAAATTTTGACATAGGACTCTTCATTAACTGTTATGTCTGGATATCTCATCCATTTTGAAATCAATTGTCATCAATTTAAGCTTGAATACCTTTTAGAATTCTATATTCTTTCCAAGCGGCCTCTCATTGTCTCACAAAAAGGTTGAAAACCTAAAGTTCCATCTCAACCAAAACTATACCAGCCCTCTAACTGTCTACGTCTTCCATTTCCAGATGCAATCATCGCAATTACCGGGGAAAAGTAATAAGTCACAAGATTAGAATGGTTACGATAAACAATATATATATATATATATATATATATATATATATATATATATATATATATATATTTCAAATGTATGTATACATATATATATATATATATGCATTACTTTATCATGGTTATATAGGTTCTCCTAACAGAATGACGAACTATTGCTTCCTTTTCGCAAATTGTACTTGCTTATATTAATTTAAGCATCATGACACCCTCGAAATGCAAGAAATGGTGTTAAATTGCTAATGAACGGTCAAGACAAACAGTCCTTCAGAACATTACACACCTTTCATTTACTTTTCCTATATTTTGGTTCTCTTTTTTTTTCGAGCAGGCAAACATGTCTGTTGGAAAGACACAGGAAAAGAAGAAGAAAAAGAAGAAGAGAGTGAAAGTCACCGTTGGCACTACAGGCGGCTCAGAACTAATTGCAGGCCTCATAGCATTACTTCGAAGCATGGACGATGTTGTAAAGAGTGTCAACTTCAGAGAGATACCCTACAACATCGCCGACATGGAGCAGCTCCAGTTCAGTGACGTGGGTGTGTTCATTCTCTGTCATTCCATCAACAACAGGCGGCTGTCTATCACTGATGTCACAGATGCTCTCTATGATCGATTACTGAGGAGAGCTCGTCGTAAACTAGGTACGAAAATGCCTTTAAAATAATTTTGATGATACTTGGCAGAATGGTACTTAAACTGCTTTTGTATATCTCGTGAGGAAAATAACCCAACTTTCTCCGTACCGAACTATAATCAACCATTTATCTGTAACTCAGATGAAAATGTAAAGAAGAAGTGAAAATGATAAAATCCCTAATTTTATGAAGTTTATTAGGCCAACTTGAAAATAATTTGTTTCACTTGAAATCTACTTTAAAGAAAAAACAACCAAAAGATAACCACAGATAAAGGAACGATACAAGGAAAAGAAAAAAATTCTCCACAGTTTTTCGTTTTGGTAGAATAATGAGTGAGCATGCACAAAGCTTACCTCCTTTAGAAGGCAAGAGGAATGGTATTACCCTAACGGCTAATCATGTAAGTTCCAAATGATTGTGCACTTTTCATAATTATGACACTTGTTGAATCTTATTTATATTTTCTCCATCATCCAGCGACCATAACATGACGGACTGCTATAGTCTTCATATTTATAGCGATATTCAGTCGTCCAAATCTGTTTAAAAAAAAAAGAAACCCATTAAAAGAAGACCAGGGTGTAAATCAACGATTAAACGAGATTTGATAAACATGACTTTTGTTTGTTTGTTTAGTTGGTTGGTTGTTTTTTTTTGTTTGTTTGTTTTTTTGCAAATGATTAGTGAGGTTTTGTCGTTGTGTTGCTAGTGAAAGGTATGTATCTAAATAATATGCTTGAACGTAGCCTCAAGATCGGCTGCATAAAATCAAATGTACAGGAAAATGCAATGAAAATGTGATGTAATGACAAAATGAAAATAAGCAGATACAGTATTGCCAACCCAACTAAAAATAACGTGAAACTTTACACCGGCACCGTGGAAACTCGAAAGTGCGCAGAATCCATACTGAAGAAAAGGCATGCCTATACATTTATTCGATATTTTAGTTTGTCTATTTAATGTGTGTACTCATTCAGAGCCTGATCATACTTCTGCAATCGAAATAGCATACTAACTATGCGAAAACAGCAGTACCAGCAGCAACAACAGCAACAACTATATGATATCAAAATATCACTTTTCGGATTTTACATTTGATACATTAACTTGGAATAGATAAGAAATGAGGTGAACTAAAGGTTCCGTCAATCAGCACAATATACTTTTATATTAGCCTGATCGCATGCAGTGACACTACGCAAGGCATGCGCCCGCATAGAAGCCGTCTGCATGCAGTAAATAGTAACTTTTCCGGTACAATTTATTGGAAAATTTCTAACGTATTTTAATCAAATACGTATTACAGAGCAAAATTTAGACTTGGCAACAAGGAAAATGACATGAAACAAATATTTTCTGTTTTTGCAGTGTAGAAAATGAATTTGCAAGACCCGCCTCACAAAAAACTAGCCGATCTTTCCAACGATGTACCAATCCACATGCAGTCTCTATTATAATACATGTATACGCGAGTGTACTCTGTGACACTCAAAATCAGGCAGGAAATATTCTTCATTTTCATTTTCTTCTTTTGTTGTTGTTGTTAGGCAAGAGCAAGATGAACATCGTCGCTTACGACTTCAAATCAAATGATCTTCAAGCCGATGCTCTCGCAACCAAATTGGAATCGTTTAAGATCCAGCAGCCAACGGCATGCAGGAAAACGTCGGCTGTGGTGTTTGCCGGACAGTGTGCTTCGTCACCCCCGGAGCTCCCGCAGGATCAGCTCGAAAAACTCCAGAGCAGCTTGCAGGCAGCAGCGTCTCCGCCCTTGCGAGAAAAAGTTGCAGTTTTCTTTAACAACATTCGTCCTACAGTGTCTTGCGGCTCTTCCCGTCATTAGAGTTATTTTATGCGTCCTATATGGCGCATGAATTAAAAAAAAAAAAAGAAAGGTGTAGGAGCCTTATTGTTCAATATTGTCGAATCTGTATAAAAATACATTTTTCTGCCACCTGATTGCCTGTTTCTGAGGCAATTTGCCTTATAGTTTTGTCCATTATACTTTTTGCTACTGTTTATGACATTGTATGATGGGACTGCATTCTACAAGCCAGAATAATCTTTAAGCGTTCCCTCCGTTTCTGACAACCTTTCCTTCATAACAATCTGCCTGTCCATGATTACATTCTCGCAAACTATATTTTCTTTATTAAAAAAAAAGAAGATATGAGCTGTGTTGATTCGTAAGGATATGCAAATGTTATTGTACTTTACACTTTTGTTGGAAATGAAATGAAGTGAAGTGAGGTGAGATGCACAATATATTTTTGATTTTAAAAATAATTGCAAGTAGTAAGTGTTGTGTATAGGTAGGCTGTAAACTTTTTGTGATGTTAGGTACACGAGCAAACATCTGTTTGATTATCATTCCAGCTTATTAAACTTTGAGTTATATCGTCATATTACATGAACTACATCGGTAAATTTAGTCAACTGGACTTACTTGTAATTTGGACTAGCGAAGTTTCACGTCTTTTCCGAGACGCTTCATCAGGCCGACTGATCTGCTATTGGCTGTTGACCCGTAACAGGGTCGGGGAATTTCGGATTGTAGGCTCCGGCTTAGTCTGGCTTCCAGACCCTCTGCCATACTATTTCGCTATTCATGATATTGACGCCCTCAACGTCGAAAACTAGTATAGTTTAAGTTGAGTTGATGCGGCAAAGGCGGCGACTTCGTTTTTTAAAGTAAAATAGACTCTTTGACTCCCCGCTCGAACCACCGTGCCTCGCGATCTAAGATGACAACGTCCATGTTGTCAAAGGTGTGGTTATTACCGTTCATATGGGAGTATACGGCAGAGTCTCAACATCCAGACGACCTAGCTCGTCTGTGCTGCTTTGTCTCTCCTATGTACAGCTCTTCACACTCGTCATCCTTGCATTTACCGATTTACCAAATATATTCATGTGATACTTTACCTGGATGACTGAGAACATTCACAGACATATCCTCATATTACAGTTTATATCTTAATACAAATCTTACGTTGTTCTTGTGACCTTAAAAATGCTGCAAACTTTTTCAGAAAAATGCCCTTCCAACATCCCACGAATATGAGCTGACTGATGCTGCATGGCGACGGGTTCAATGAATTTTACATAATTACATGACAGGGTTAGAATTACAATGTAAAATGGATGAGATGGATTGCCCAAGGAAGTTGGGAAATTGATGTTCCAAGTGACTATGATTATTCATAACAGATGTCACTTTTCTATAGGGATGCCCAAAAGAACTCCATAAGTTCACTGTGTGTGTGTGTGTCTGTGTGTGTGTGTTTGATCTCAGTGCTTGATGCTGCCGTGTTTCTGACCAATGTTAAGTTTCATTTTCCATCGTGACATAATTCCGAATATATTTTGCTTGTATATATTCATGTAATGAAATGGAATTTCCCCCGAATGATAAATAAGCAAAACATTTTCTTTCCAATCCAGAAATATCTGCAAAAGTGTAAATCAGCGAAGTATGTTACGAGAGTGAAGAATCTGTAGCCTCCTAGAAAACCGATAATATCCCTTTTCGCTTGATTTCAACAAATTAAATCTTCAAGAATAGTTCTTTACAAGTTACTAGTAGTATGTTAGATTATGCTCGGGCGCGTCCAGTTGAGTAATTTGATTTTCATATCATTAGTCTTTGCCCAATTTCTGTTCGCACATCCCTTTGTATTGAACATTATATAATACAGCTCACCTTGTTCAAGAAGGGATGGCGAAAAAAAGTAATTACCATCATCAAGACATATTTTTCTTAGAAAGTGTCTGGTCATTATGAAATGAAATTTGAATCAATTGTCTTCCTGTACTCTGTTAGGCAGATCCAATTTGGCACATACTTCAAAAACTTTTGAACGTGAATGCAAGGGAAATAAAAACGCTGCGACTGGTTTGCTTTATCGTAATCATTTCGTTCTATTTTTAAGGAGCATCCAATCATTGGGGACGAAGCAGTTGGTACATGTGTACAGCTTGACAGATCACTAATTAAGAATTTCAGCTGAGATTGTTTGGTTCTGTGTTTGTTGGGCAATAATGGCACAATCTTATGATGCCTGTTCGCATGTCTGTATACAGCTTGGTATAAGCGTGTGTTTGATTGTAAATGAAGTTACACTCTGTCAGTGATAATGGTGGAGATAGATACATGATTGCCCTTCTGCCACTTAGTTGATCGAAGTGAAATATGAAAGGGGAATATGAGTCACACTTCACAGTTGGCGCCTTAAAAAATGAATAAAAACAAAAACCGCGGTGGAATATCTGATTATGAAAATGGTCATGAAAAAACGGCATGTATGCATGACGTCCCCGTCCCCCCCCCCCCCTCCTCATTGTTGCCTTTGTATCATGGTCCTTTGTCTCTCTTGTTTTCGTCATTTAAGTCTGAGTTCACGTCCCCGTCATCGTCGATGTCCATTCATATTTTATGTTACTCTATTTTTGTCTACGTCTTAGTCCCTGTCCTTCTTGTCCTTGCCTGTATCTTCATCTCTCATAATTCCATACATTACTACATTATTTATAATGCCAAGCACCTGCCAAGGGCACACCCACCGCAAGTTCCTTACTTTAGGAAGGTGTCTCCAAAATATTCAAAATTATCGCATTGTTATTCGTACTTAATATACATGTCTGACAGCTGGAAATAAATATCATTTAACTGAACTAAACTGATCTTTTCAAACTTACAGTCTGCGATTATTCTTGAGTGACTTAATCTATGTCCGCAGGGTGTGTTGAATGTGTTTCCATATGAGGTGATGATGAGGTAGCCTCAATTATTATCTCACTTTGATAACGGTAAAAATGAATTATACATCACTAACGAGGAAACGGAATAGGCAATCAGGAGCATGAATAAACTGTATAACTAACCGACCACTATTCAGTTATTCAACCAGGAATAACATCATATTTTAGACTTAAATGAAAGAAACATTAAATTTTCTTCATTTTTTATACACGATCAATGGAAAGTTGTGAGGTTATGACATGGTCAGCTCACTCATTTGCATATTCATATCCACTGTACAAGAATTGTTTTGCAGAAATATGCAAAATTTCAAAATTTAATAACTTCCTTATTAATTATAATTCATTGCACAACGATAATATATGATAAGAAATTATTTGAACAATATACTGCTAAATATGAAATCTCCGCATTGCCCACAGTATCAGAGTTTGCATAAAGCCATCTGAATGATTGACACCCGTAAGTAACGAGTGCAATAGAAAAGCAATACCTAGGTATGAAATGTGAATCATGCACCGATTCAGAACTTGTGACTTCATAATTGTTTGACATCATGGTTGTGTTAGGAATTGGTTAAGGCCTATATTATTTCCTTTGATATTGCAGGAAATCATTTTGCTGACGGGATCGCAGTGCACAATGAAACGTTATTGCCATGCTTGCATTTCACCAATATGCTCAGTTTAAAATTTAGCCGACCACCATAAACTATCCAAAGAGTTACAACACACAACAAACTCGTGACTTTTGACGGGCACATGATCCTCTATAAATAAATCCTATAGCTCTCACTCCTTTGTGTTCTCAACTAGGTATACTTTGATCTTTTGAAATTCTATGTCATCTCTTTATCTAGTGTCTCAGTGGATTGTGGATCCGTCTCTGTACGTCATAGCGTGTGTGTGTGTGTGTGTGTGTGTGTTTGTGTGTTTGTTTGTGACTCGTGTGTGTTTTCCTTTTTTGTCTATAAAGCCGTCATTTTCCTTTGATGGAGTAAAACTGTTCTATATTGCTATACCTAAAGTTGTTAAAGGACAAGTTCACCTTCATAAACATAAGTATTGAGAGAATGTAGCAATATTAGTAGAACACATCATTGAAAGTTTGAGGAAAATCAGACAATCCGTTCAAAAGTTACGAATATTTGAAGTTTTTGTGCAGTACCCGCTGGATGAGAAGACTACTGCAGTGTATGAATAACTTAGATGTCACATGCGTACAACAATATAACGTCGGGTGCCCGTGCATTGGCCGCTAACGCAATACAAATTGTATTGCATTAGCGGCCAATGCACGGGCACCCGACGATAAGGAAAATATAAAGAGAATTTCACAAAATTCCATCTTTTGAAAAAAGTACACATTCCCCTGACTCGTTACCGACAAATGTTATGGGTAATATTATTCCCCCTGCCTTTAGAAAGAGGCAAGTCAAGTGCTCTTTTATTATGCGAAAAAAGTGAAAATATGTTGAATTTTCTTTTACATTTTCTTTATACTGTTGTACGCATATGACTCACAAGCTGTATGTAGTCTCCTCATCCAGCAGTTCCAACACAAAAATTTAAAAAATTCATAACTTTTGCATCGATTGTCCAATTTTCCTCAAACTTTTACTAATGTGTTCTACGAATATTGTTGCATTTTCTCAATTCTTCTGTTTATGAAGGTGAACTTGTCCTTTAATAGCTGTTGGTCGTGGTGAGCTTACATACAAATTACCTATGCATTAACAGACGTAGAAACAGACAGAGAAAAGATTGACCATCATTCAACATTCAAAGACCTGCACAAAATAACCTTTATCATGATAGAACGTTGTAGTGTGGTAACAGCACTTGTAGATAAATGAAAACTGCGGCCTCATTGAATATTTACTGACATTCGGGGCAAATTCAGGATTTGCTTATATTATCGGTGCTTATATTATTATAGTGCATTTAGCCTCATGCACTATATAGACTCTATATAACAGGCATAGATGGTTCCTTATTATGCACCTCTCTATCTACCTATCCATCCATCTATCTATCTATCTATCTATCTATCTATCTATCTATCTATCTATCTATCTATCTACAATATCTGTATATGCATAAAGTATATATTATACACAGTGTAATCCAATACACGTAATTTTTATTGTTTATTATTTATCATTTTCATCATTATTGTAAATGCTACTATACTTGGTGATTGCTTTTGATCAGATACCTCTTTGCGTCTTCTGAAAATACGTCTAAATACCTCTAAGCTCATAACCCTGCATCCACCGGATTGATTTCTTAACCGTATTTCCTGCCCAGACAAAACGCAATACCGACAATTCATAACTATTTTTATAACGTACATTTCCCGTTTAGATTATTGTGGTCCAAGCCAAGCCATGAATTCTCGCTATCGCCAATGACGTAAAAAATACCAGGATGTGGCTTTTTCGTCAAGATTTCGTGCACTTGGTAGCAAGGGCACTTCCGGCGCGGGGCATAATTTGCACAACGCTAGCGTGCGCGTACGTGTACCTTACCTACAGCGCAGCGCCGACCACGGATACTAGTACAGTAGGCCGCTGTACCGCCCGAGCCAGCGAGTGGCCAGGCCTGTCAAACTTGTACACTGTAGTCCCCGCCGCCGCCGGCGGCCGGCCTTGCATTTATAAGCAGGCACCACTGCACGCAGCGCATAAGCTAACACATACCGGTACAGCGTACTGCAGCTTGATCATGCGATCGATGTGCACATCACAGATCAGTCATCTCTGCATACGCTGAAAATATGCTGGAAAATATTCACCCACCTGGATATATAGTATAATATCGTCATGGAATGCCCATCTTTTTTTTTAATTTGTTCTCTGTCGAAATGTCGCGAACTCAATCGGGAACGAACAGTGATCTCGAACTTATCCTGTCTCCGAAGCAACTTCTTCCAAGTAAGTACGTACAATGTACGTAGGCACTAGGCCTATATTATCTAGTGCTACTACCACTACTAGTAAGTCGCGCGTGCACGTACTGCGCTGTGGAGTCACCCGTAAACTTCACCCACGCGGCCACGTCACAACTCGCATGCCAGTAAGGGTCCTATTTCTGCAGATTTTTTTTTTTCGTTTATTGTCGTGCGAACAACACATGGTAGCTTCGCAGCAACAACCAATAGTCGTATTAACAGCAATTTCTTAAGAATGGAGAAATTTCAAATCATATTAAAGCTGTAATTCAAGTCGAGAAAACCGGAAGTACACGTAGAATACAGTCGGTTGTGTGTGTAAATAGCATTAGTCACGTATCACGCGCGTACGAACGGAAGTGACTTTGCTACCGGACTATCCCATAATGTACCGTAAATGACGCTTAAATCAACATCCGGGTACTTTTTACGTCATTGGCGATAGCGAGAATTGTCGAGCTGATATGCTGGTTTCCAGCAGATCTATGCATGTCGAAACTTACAATTTCAGCAATAGCCTATGTTTACACATGACAAAGTTATGTGGAAACAGCATATTTCGTATATAGATAAGTAACCTAACACGGTTGCAATGTAAGCTAGGGATAGACTGCTATGAACGTGTGCCCTTTCGAACTGAGCGGACACTGGTAGAAATCAGTCCATCAGTGAAACATCCGGTAAACTATTTTCAATCAGACAAAATGGCTGGTCGTTTCCATCCAAATACTCCGCTACTTCAGAAGGAAACAGGGGTAAGTAGTTCGAATAATATAGTCACACTGACTTCATTTTGAGGATAGATCCTTTAAGCATAAGAGGGTGGAATTGTCCTCTTGTATAAACAAGTATAGAAAGGCACATTTACGTATTGCGAGGCTATTTGTTTCACGACTGCATTATACATACAGGCTACTCTTCGCAGAAATGCGAACAGCGTGTGCTTTTCAATCATGTATATGATAATAAGTGTGAGGGTACGGGGGTAATTGCCCTAGACCCATTTATCAGTGCTATTTGTAGTAACATACCCAAAACTGAGGGATAAGAGAAGTAATAGCTCGTCTAGTTTAACGCTATGTAATGTGTTTGTACATTAAGTTGATGTTGTGTTATTCATCACGACTTATCTCATCAAAATAGTCACTTACACAGCCATCCCACTCGACGATCTAATGAATTCTATCTCCCTCTCATGAGAACTATAAGTATGCATATCTAAAACAAAGTTGTTTATATTTATTTGATTTCCGTTTTATTTCAACAGGGTAGCCCTTTTAGTTAAAAGACTGCTCTACCAAGGGACCCTGCATAATAAGAAGATACAACAATATAATACACAACATTACAATCAAAACAAACGTACACATTATCAACCATATAATAACAAGAAAAAGGAATAATGTAACAAAATTACACTATAACAAAAATACAATAGGAATGAGAAAGAGACCGAGAGAAATACAATACACGAGTTAAAAACAAGTACAACAAAAACAACAGCAAAACAAAATACTGATGTGTCACTTTCCGGTGTTACAGAAATAAACATATATTGTGTTCTGTTTATCCAAAAACTACAAACAGTGTGTGCATTCTAATCATGTCATGATAATGCACGATTATATTGGACCCAGCTTTTGGAATGGCTTAAATAACAATAAGGTAAATCTTCATAAATCCAGTATACATTTGAATATAAACTAAACAGTTTTCTAGAAATAACATTAGATAATCGTGATAATCAAATCGCTTATGTAATAGCCCTCGTACATGTATAGTCACCTGTTTGGAGCAACGTGTTCACTAACCGCTCTCCCTTTCTTCTCTGTGTTTTCTCCTTTTACCGTGTTCTTCGTTGTGTTATAATGTCTCTGTGTTCTTTAACTGTTCTTGCTATATACTGAAAAGACGTGGACACTCGTGGACAATGATTTTACCTAAACTATTGTATGTGGGCATTTTCCTTTTTTGGGGGCGGGGGGGGGGATCAACTTCTTCTCCTTCTTTGTATTCCTTTAAGCGTAAGTTGAAATCCTTTCTGTTAAACCCTCTCTGACAACCATCAATCAGTTAATCTCTGAACTCATTAATTCATGAAATAGCCATCATATTCTTTACACGGCTGTATGCAACCACCGGCTGTTTAAAGCATTTTTTCAATTCCCTCTTCAATTCCCTCTTTCGTTTCTTTGATCAGCATGTAGGCATTCTCTTTCTTCCTTCCTTCCTTCCTTCCTTCCATTTTCCACCTTTCTGTCGAGTCGTGTCATGTTATTGTGTGTCTCATGTTTTGTTCCGTCTTGTTTGAATTATACTTGTGTTAAGCATAAACAAATAAGTATTTCGTTAGAGTTTCTTGAGTGGTTCACAATCTACAAGCTTGCTTTTTAGTGGACCTCTCAGTTCTCCTTTATTTCCCAACTGAAACATAGACTTGTATTATTTTGCGTATATATGCATATATATGTAACTATATTATTGTATCATTTGATATCATTTCCAGGTTGTGTGTATACGATTGTGATAATAACCTAATTCATACTGTGTTGTGTTCTGTTGGAAAAAGGAGAATGAAATAAAATGAAATGAAATGAAATGAAATGAAATCAACTGTGTTTGTGTGTATGTATTGTTGTTTTTGTTACCATATTTTCTTGGTACACACGACTCGATGAATAGTGTCTATGCCATATCATTGATATCTTCCATCATGCTCTATCGTTGCATAGCCTGGATTTGGAAATATATTGGATAGATTATATTATTTGCCTATTGCCTATCGAGAGATCCACGTCTTTTCAGTATAGAACACTCCTTTCCATGCATTGCAAAATATACTTTTCTTTTACTCTTGCAAAGTATGCATTGTTTCTCTCATTGATTAATTTATCATTTATCATTAATTTATCATTCCGATAACAACCTGGGAAATAAAGGAGAACTGAGAGGTCCACTAAAAAGCAAGCTTGTAGATTGTGAACCACTCAAGAAACTCTAACGAAATATTTATTTGTTTATGCTTAACACAAGTATAATTCATTTTCGGATTAACGAATCTCCGGAATAACGAACCTTCGGTAAAACGCCAAAAATGTTCGGAATAACGAACCCTTTTTCATTTCCGGATAAACGAACCTTTAGGTATAGGTAATTTGGGTGTTTCTGATTAACGACCCTTCGGAATAACGAACCTTCGAAATAGCGACCCTTCGGAATAACGAACAGCACTCGGTATGGTTTGGTTTACCCCATAAACAAGACCTGGAATAGCAGTTCTCCCAAACGAGAGATGATCTAATGTCACGAGACCTTAGAAATTCAGGCAATCGGATGTATCACTTAGCAGTCATTGTGTACAGCCTTGTGGAACAATGCAGTTTTCATTTCCCTCCATTTCGATTCCTTTTGTCTTGCAAAGAAAGTGGCAGTCACCGTTGGCACTCTTGGCAACTCAGAACATGTGGAAGGCCTCATAGAATTACTTCGAAGCATGACACACGTTGTAAGGAGTGTTGACTTCAAAGAGATCCCTTACAACGTCGCCGACATGGACCAGGTCAAGTTCAATGATGTGGACGTGTTCATTCTCTGCCATTCCATCAACAACAGACGGTTGTCAATCACTGACGTCACAGATGCTCTCTATGATCGATTACTTAGGAGAGCTCGTGGTGCCCTTGGTACTAATTAATGTTTTAATATGAGTTTGATGGTATGATACTTGGCAGCACAATATATTATCCTTTATTTCTGTAATACCTATTTGTGATGAAAACAGCAATTCTGTCCATATCGGACCCAGGTGTGCCATCCTATACGGTCAATTATTGTTATTCGTCTTTTCAGACAGGAATTTTAAAAAATGAAGAAAAAAAAATATCACGTTCATGAGGAAAAAAGTCGAAGGTAATTTGGAAACTCTACTTCAAGAAATATACATTTTCCCAGTGAATTCATCATTGCGTCATCTTAAAGTTCCTATTCCGAGCATACAATTTCGCGCATTCCACGCTCGCAGCACTGAATCAAATTCTTAATCCGGTCATTCAAATTCACCATTGGAGCATCTTATTGTTCATTTGCGTCATTCATATTTAAGATGGGGCATGCATTTTAGGAACGATCATTCAAATTCAAATCTCATCGATCATCAAAAATTCGGGAAAAGGCAACAATGTTTCAAATAAGTGCATTCAGTTTATAAGAAGTCTTGCATTTAATACTTTGAGGCCAAGTATAATGTGTGTCTTTCACTCAGCTTTGCATAGACTTGGGGTTCGTGATGAAGATTATCTATTTTGCCGTGGATAGGTCCACCTGTTCATACCAAGATGTTATATTCACTAGGGTAAAATGCCAGCTAACGCGGACGCTACATACAGGCACATACGTACAAACGAGCATATTATGTTCCGAGAGAAACAATTCAGACTATTGCTGAATGCGGCCAGTCACATAAACGAAGAATACGCGACTTAAAGAAGTCTAATAAGATCAAAGCAAAATGTTCCAAGCATTGTCGGCTCAAATTTGACTGTCAAAATGAAATGCGCGAGGAAATGCATGGAAAACTTGATGTCATGACAATATCAAAATAAATGGTTATTACCATCCCATCAGGAAAGAATAATCTTTATACCCGTACTGGAAATTCGAAAGTGAGCACAATTTACTCAAGAAGCAGACGCACGTCTTGTTCTTCGACATGTTCGACATCTTAGTTTGTGAAATGCTACTCTTGTAAGGCTTATCGTACTCCTGATACAAAAACACCATGGTCAGGGTGGTATGAGTGTAACGTACACAAATATTAAATCGTCGAATTTCGTCTTCATACGTCGTTTCAGAACAGGTAGGACACAGGGTGAGCTACAGATTTCCGCATAATCGACATGCAATATACTTACTGTGTATACCATGGAACTATGAAAGAATGTCTTTCTTTGATCCATCGTCACCGCCGCCACTGATAATGTGCGTATTGACGAGTACATTCAGATGTTTGGACAATGACGATTGTGCCATCGTGCGTCGTCGTTGACAAAAGGTCTGTTTTCCTTGTCTCGGTCTTGTTTAGCTGAGGTGATTTTTCAGACTAAACTGTCTGTTTGAATAAACACCAATGATAGGGAGCAGCAAACCTCAAAACATGAAATATTTTGTGTGACAAAAATAATAATAATTACTGAAGTGGACACTTGGAGACACGCATCCCGCATGTAACGTTGTTTGGTTTCGTTGATGGTAGGCCATACATTCGTCTACCGTTACTGTCCATGTTTACTCTGAAACAATGTGCGAAAAATTGCGAAACTTATATTATGAATCACAATCAATTTGCCAAAATGTTTGCTATTCGTTTGTTAGGTAAGTCCATGCTTATACGTTATGTATACTCATTACATACTCTGTGATAGGCACTCAATCACCTATCTATGTTTTTTTTTTCTTTATATGTTTTATTGATTTCATCTATTGGCATACAAACATAAATCATTTCCAATTATGGTATACAAATAACACAAACAAGAAAAATAAGTTTGCGAAAAAAAGAAAGAGAGAAAAAGAGAAAAAAGGCAGCAAAGTAAAGGTACCAGTCGGCAAAGGTGCAGACAGCAATATAACAAGAGTATTTGAAAGTTAACAGGATAAATATATAAGATATTTATCCAATCACCTATCTATGTTCCTGACATTATAATGTTTTCTTCTTCTTCTTCTTGGCCAGGTAAGAGAAAGGTGAACATTGTCCTATACGACTTTAAGTCAAATGAACTTCAAGACAATGTCCTTGCTCTCAAACTGAGTGATTTGGAGAGAAGTCAACCAACGGCGTGTGACATATCATCAGCTATAGTGTTTGCCGGAAAGTGTAATTCAGCACCACCTGAGCTTCCGCAGGATCAACGTGAGAAACTCCAGAGCAGCTTGGAGGTAGCAGCCCGGCGAGAAACATGCTGTTGTCACATTTTGTAAAAGTAACGACTTTCACAGGTTTCTTTGGTCACTGCCGCATCTGCTCGAGAACGGGGAACATTTTCTGTGACAACGAATATTGATTTTGCTTTCACAAATGCGTGATTATCCCATTGTCGCCTCCGCATTTCATTTTGGGTCTTTGACCCTTCCAAAGCCCAAAGAGGGGGGGGGGGGGGGGGGGGGGTGTGATGGCACATTGTGCCCCCCATATAACTTTGTTATTGTTTCATGTTTCATCGTATCAATATTTGACGCATGGGTAGAGCAACTCACACTCTACATGACCGAATACTTGAACTTTTTGAAGGTCACCCATAGAGGGCGCTATTTACCAAAATAAAGAGATACATAGGAAATAATATTATGCTTTAAAAAAACCCCATGATTTTCCTTTATAGTTTCTCTATCCCCAATATGTATGTCTTATCGTAGACCAATATTTTTCACATTTGCCACAAATGATGGGCAAGTCAAAGCTCATTATTTGTTATGGTTGAAATTCCTCAAGGTCATCACATGGGGGCGCTATTCATAACCAAATAAGGAAATACATTATGAGATTATGATATATTGTTTGGGATAGGTACATGCATAGTTATCATATTTCATATTCCCATAATTCGATTATTGGAATTTTAAGTCTGCAGATTGATAATGTGATAAACAAATGATATTAGATGTATAACTTGGGTGAAGGAACCAAAATGACACAAAATACAAAAATGGAAAATACTCTTATTTTCAAGTATCTCTATTACATTTATTGTGTTATGCCGTTGTCACAGAAAAACAAAGGAAATAATAGGAAAAACACTTCAGAGTCATAACAACTTCACATTTAGCTTCTTCAGCAAATTTCAGCCCAGAAACGCCCATTTCATACATTATAATACTGTTAATTGGAATTGGAACAGAAAAATACGCAAAATCTGACTGACATGATTGTCAGTTTATGGTTGCCATGGCAACCAGCAATATCAAATATAGCTAAATTATATATCAAAATGTATGGAATAAGATTTTAGGAAAGGTCACTAAATTTGATTAAAATTGGATTAAGGGCGAAGGAGTGACGAATGAAAATCTGGTAGGGGAGCACAATGTGCCCCCCTTGGGCTTTATAGGGTTAAACGTAACCATGAACTTATCACCATGGTTACCTAATACTGATGACGTCACAAACTTACAAACTTCTTGTGACTTACACTTTCAAACTTGTTAAATGTGCATTTCCAACATTCCACATATAATGAATGTTAGCTCACGATGCCCTGATAGGTTACCTTTACACTGCCGAAAGTAACTTTATTTTTATCATTCATGTACATTAATAATTTACAACTTTAATCATTTTACAATTCTAATATTACCGCAATTGTCATACTGTAATATTGTATAGGGTAATTCCTCCTCATCTCATTCATCTGAACTTGTAAAGCTTCAGAAAAGAGCTATTCGAGTTATAACGCGCTCCGTGCGTGATGCTCCAACACTCCCATTATTCAAAGAAAATACAATTCTTCCATTTCAGGAATTGGTTATACTTAATACTTTAATATTCATGTATAATTTTCATATCAGTAATGTTCCTAGTATAGTTGAGATATGTTTAAGTGGAACTCATCTCTTCATATTTATAATACAAGGCAGAAAATATTGTTACATAAACCTAGTACATATACGACTCAAGCATTGAAATCGTTTTATACGCTACGCAGGAACAAACGTCATTATTATGGAATGATTTAAATGAGAATATATGAGTATGCTCAACTTTGTCAAATGTTAAAGTATTATGTAAAAGGCAAATATTTAACAAAAGGTGAATGTGGGAAGCGAAATACATAGCACACAGACGTGACTGTTGAGATTAAAAATTGATGGTACACTATTAATGATATGGATAATCGGAAAGTCACACTCCAGGGGTCCTTTTCATGACAGTCTTATGAATGACTTTTCGCTCATTAGACACACATACGAGAGACTTCATGAAATGGATTAACTTCTTTTTGAAAATCTCCCATAGCTACATGTTATATGAGGGACTTTGGCCATTCTATGATTTATGTAAAGCATTTTATATGATGATTTCATGAAACGGACTCCTGGTCCTCTTCCAAATTGATCGGTGCCTTCGATACGATCGATCATGACATACTGCTGACAACATTGCGAACATCATTATTGTACTGACGGTACAGTCTTCTTTTAGATCCTGTCGTATCTATCTGATAGACAACAACAGATCGGTAGATAATGATTGTGCTATTTAAGAATAGATTCCAGTACTCGTGGTGTACTTCAAAGGGTTGCATGTACTAGTACAAGTATAAGTCCAGGGGGTGTTTCATCAACGTTTGTCAGCGCTGACAACTGTCAGCACTGACAATTTCAGCAAAATGCTTGGTTTTGATTGGCTGACATGCTCTGGTCACTGACTGTTACTATGGTGATTCAAGTTGTCAGCGCTGACAAACGTTGATGAAACACCCCCTGTACTTTTCACTTCTATGCAAGCAATTTGATAAAGCAAATGAAAGTAGAATTTCCTGGTGTCACTTTTACGCTAGTGATCCAACGCTTTACATGTCTTTCAATCCAGCTATCACTCCACAGGAACAGACTTTTCTTTTCTAAAGCCTGTTTCCACGTATGTGCGTTCCTGGATGCTCCATCATAAAATGTTGAAGCTGAATGATAAAATGCAAAAACAAAAACATAGTTTATATTTGTTGTTCGTCTTTTAAAAGAAAGTATAAACAATTTCTTTTGATTCAGTAATCTCGTTTGACACACGCATGAATGACTTAGATATATTGCTTGCCTAATCACTTGTTTATTGTAATTTTTTTGTCATCTGTATATATAGTCCAATGTATTTTGTAATGTTTTATCATGTGATTGTTATTAACAATTGTATCATTTTTAATTGTCAGGGGTCAGCCTTTGAAAGACCATTATGGCCTTTTGTAGATTCCCCCACATGTTATATATTTATTGCATCTTGCATGATGTAAGTTGCGCTCATTGTAATGTTTGTATGTATTTTTATTTACCCTGTGGAAATAAATGAATGAATGAACGCGATGAATGAATAAAGACAGGTAGATAGATCCTTGTAAAAACTTAATCGTAAGTTATTTCATCGTTGGAAAGGCACTATGTCGAGCTTAAAATGGAATATCAAACTTCCTCCGTTTGTATAACTCAATATATTATTTTACTTTCAATCAGTAATTATACACTTACAGTATCTTAGATTTAAAAAGTAGTAATGCAAATATTGTTCATATAATATTTTGATACTGCAAAATTTATTACTGCAACGGTATATTGTGTGGCTTACCTGAGGCACAACTATAAAGTTGCAACGTATACAAAACAACTGTGCAAAACTTGGACCTTAATCTTTGAAATATGATGATGATGATGATGATGATGATGATAATGATAATAATAATAATAATAATAATAATAATATTAACAATAACAATAATAATAATGATAATAATAATAATACATTGCATTTGAAATGCGCTTAATACAGTGTTTCTAAGCGCTAAGGGAAAAGAAGAAAGAAAAAAATGAAAAAAGGAGAGATAACAGACAAGTTAAAACACAAATAAGAGTTACTAAATAAATAAACACATACAATAACAATAATCATAATAATCAGAATGATAATCAGAATAATGATCATAAAAATAATAATAATCATATTACTTCTCTTTGAAAGAACTTTACTCGTTAAGGCCGTGTCACACCTTTCCGGGCAAGCCTTGCGTGCTACTTGTGAAGAACATTTTTAACTTCCCGGAGGTCCCCGCAGATGACCAGCACATGAGAGTACCCAGCACGTATCTCATATCACCCGTAGTCGCCCGGAGGTGCGCACGCAAATCTTTTTACCCGCAACCATGTTTAAGGCCGGGTCACACCTTTCCGGGCAAGTTACGCGGGCTTGTGGCGAGGAGGTAGTTTCCAGCACGCGGAAGATTTTCCGCGGGCGAACAAGAATGTTTGCAAGTTTCGCACTTGTTTCTTACCTGCTTGCTACTTAGCTTCTACTTGCATGCATTCCGTGTGACCTGCGTGAGAGCTTTGAAATCATCCGTTTTCTGTTACGAGCGACTTATGGGTACCTTAAAGGCCGTGTCGCACCTTTCCGGGCAAGCCTTGCGTGCGACTTGCAAAGAACATTTTTTACTACCCGGAGGTCCCCGGAATGAGCCGCACATGAGAGTACCTAGCACGTATCTCACCCGTAGTCACCCGGAGGTGACGCAAATCTTTTTACCCGCAACCATGTTTAGGCCCTGTCACACCTTTACGGGCAAGCTACGCAGGCTTGTTGCGTGTAGGGATTTTTTAGCATACCGGCAATTTTTGAGGGCGAACAAGGATTCGGGCGAGTCAGTGCATGTGTCTTACTTGCTGGACGCGTTCTACTTTATTCTACTTGCGGGTTTACAGTGTGACCTTTGTACCAGTCGCGTGGGGGCTGACAACTCAGTGAAAGAATTCCTCTGATGGAATGGCAAAGTCCCACGGAATGTCATTATCTTGGCTGCATACGGGGACTGCGAAGTACCTGCGTGGGGGTTGCCTGTGAAGTGTTGTCGCTAAGGGCCTCCTACTGGCGTTCTGCGTAGACCTCTCCGGGCATTCCCGCGACTCACCCGGAAAAAAGTGTTTTCCGGTTTTGGTCATGCTCAAAACTTGGCTGCGGTTAAATCGGACTTGCGTGAGCGCCTCCGGGCAACTACAGGCGAGATACGCGTTAGATACTGTCAGGTGCGGACCAACTGCGGAGAGCTCCGGGGAGTAGATTTGTTTCCCGCAAGTCGAGCCGCAAAATCCCCAGATACGGTATGACACGGTATGAATGAAATTGCAAACATCCTTGTTCGCCCGCTGAAAATCTTCTACGTGCTGGAAACAGCTTCCTCGCCAAAAGCCCGCGTAACTTGCCCGGAAAGGTGTGACACGGCCTTTAGTATTTAGCACACGTGCGAAACTCGCAAACATTCTTGTCCGCACGGGGAAATTCTCCTGCGTGCTGGAAAATTCCTCCTTGCAACAAGCCCGCGTAGCTTGCTCGGAAAGGTGTAACACGGCCTTTACCAGTATATACGAGAAAGAAGCGTGTTTAACGTGTCAAGCGTGTCTTGATTGTACACAAAATAACTTGGTGCGATCCAAGCTCATTCTCGGAATCTGCGGTGCTGAAATTATGATCAAGGGCCTACTTTTGAAAGTTTGCTCTTTTTGGAGAATAACGCCTATGCTAGGTGACAAGGCATGCATATTATACAGGTTGTCTATATAAAGCTCTGGAATTCTCTCCCAATAGTCAGTCAGTTTGTCAGTAGACGAGTTAAGTCAGTGGATGAGCATAACGCAAATTTGACTGAAGTCACATTTGTGCAATTTTTTTTTCTTTGTAGTGTGATAAGGTGAGCAAAATATGTATGCTCTGTTCTCTCTCTCCCTCTCTCTCTCCTATCCCCTCTGAAGGTACCCCTATTAGCTAGGTGGTTATGCCCATTCTGTAAGTAGGATTAGACGTGTCTGTTCTTATTTCACCAGCGCTGACATGCATAGTGCACTGATCACACATGCAGATCTCCATGTCGATGAATGGAACAGACGCATCTCCGCATTGTGGTACGGGGGTCGATGCTGACAGGACTTCCGTTTCCTGTCTCTATGGCACAGTGCTTCGTGGCAAAAATGTATAACATTTTGATAACTGAAAATTGTTTAAATTTGTAATCATTTTGAGTTTCATGACGTAAAAAAAAAAACACATGAGTTTCCTTATGCAGTGCAGAAGAATTATATGTTTGTATAACTGCACTAAAACAAAGTAATGCACACCTTGCTGTTATAGTTTACTATTAGCATTATTATTATTATCATTATTATTATTATTATCATCATCATCATCATCGTCGTCAATATCATTATCATGTATTTTAATTAAGAGATGGTTTGTTTTGTCGCGATCAATTAAATTAGCAGCGTTCAACACAACTCTGGGACAGAGCAGTTGATAAAGCCCATCAGTCACGCAGTATAACTTCAGCGAAGATTCCACGCCATTAATAAACATTGTAGTATGCAAAATTAAAGTGACTGTGCAGTTCTGGTTGAGGTGATGATTTAGCTGTTAACGTTTTGCGATATATTCAGAAATCACTCTATGAGATGTCAAAGAGCATGCAATTCTAATGGGTATCAAAAGTTTACTTGATGAAAATCGGTTTTGAAATGGCTGAGATGTCCCAAAACAAGGTGAAACAAAGAGATCCTGTTAAAAAATGTGGCCAGTAGCCTTTTATTATTATCACTTTTTTTTGGATATCTCTGCCATTTGAAAACCGATTTGCATAAAGCATCAAATAAACATTGAATCCGTCTTAAAATCACATGCTCTTTCATATTTCATAAGAGGTTACTCATTATCTCACCGACAAATGTTAGAAACCTGAAATTAGGTCTCAACCAAAACTGTACGATCCCTTTAACCTATACACACAGATTCCTCTCCATCACGCTCGAAGCACATGACAAAGAATAATGGTCCCAACTTTATGACTCTTGCCTTTAAATGAATACAAAACCTTAAAAAAACAGTATGTAGCCATCATTACCTTTCTTCATGAAATATTATTATTGGTACAATTTTGCACCAATGATCATCAGCGAATATGCATATTATATCCCTGTTTCATTTCTGGAAAAAACCCCCTCCAAATATTCATGTAAATCAGTAAAAATGCAGATACAACTGCCGAAGTGATTTGCACTTGAATCATGCAAAGAGTAATTCTTATTCTGTTCTGATGTGCAGAGAGAGTCCCTATAGTTAATATTCATCTCCTATGTAAAGTAGACTAACTGGAAATTTGGGACAACCTGTATAATCGCATCTCAGCATGATGTTTAAATGTGAATATATACGATACCATAATGAATGGCCCGTAATTGATCCAAAGAAAGTAGAAAAATGTATAAAGAAAGAGTTGAAACATGATTAAGAATTCTCAGAAGATTTGAATTAGGTACAGAAAGTCATCAACACATGATTTTTTTTTTTTTGTGATGTTATAATTGCGTCATAGTTATATAGGACAGTGTTACGGATGAAAAACTACTTAACTGCCTATACCCCTTCTGCAATCGCCCCTTTTTCGGAAAGCAAAACACAATAATAGAATTGAGGATCCATATCTTTTCAACATTGGTTGTCAACGTTTTAAAGGAAGCTTATTGAGTATTGAGCGTATAGGCTCATGTTTGGCTGCAAGTAATCGAACGAGCGAAAAAAAGCATTCAGAACGTGACGCTCTGACAAAGTGAAAGTAAGGGGATATTGCCATCCTGTCAGGAAATAACTTGAATCTTTACACGGCACTGTGAGAACCCCCCCCCCCCCAAAAAAAAAGAAAAAAAAAAGAAAAAAGGATGAGGGCAAATTCCACAATTAAGAAGAGACATGTATATTTGGTTCGACATTTTATTTTGCGTATAATGCGTATGCTGATTCAGAGCCTGATCATACTATAACAATGTCACATTACCTGGAATGAAAATGTTGAATGAGCTGCCAACACTCTCAATAAAACTTGCTGTGTATGTAGCAACGGCGTAAATCCATACTGAGGAGTGGGGGGATGATCGGCGATAGTCACCATCACCACGATTACAAGCCCATAACCGAACCGGCGCAGCCTTGAGGGGGACGGGGGGTGAGAGAAGCTTGGTAACCCCCCCCCCACACACACACACACACACACACACTTTACAGGGATCGGATGTCTCACTCTTTTGCATGAAATATAAAGTGGGAGGAGAGTGGTATATTTCTGACAAACTGTTACAAGCGAGCTTGAAAATTGTGACATTTTACAGTCCCAAAACTGCAGTTTGTGATTGTATTTTGTCCACTTTGGAAATTAAGGGGGGGGGGGCACCGGGTGAAACTGCTGGCAATTACTACTGACAGCAACATCAAGAGAATGGCATAACAATTAAATGCGAGCGAGCGAAGCGAGCGAGCCTGAAAATTTTGACATTTTACAGTAAAAAAAAAAAAAAAACTGCCGTTTTGGGCTGTATGTTTTTCGCTTTGGAAATTAAGGGGGGCGCACAGGGCGCAACTGCTGGCAGTTCGTACTGGCAGCAACATCAGGAGAATGGCATAACGATTAAATGCGAGCGAGCGAAGCGAGTGAGCTTGAAAATTTTGACATTTTACAGTCCCAAAACTGCCGTTTGTAGCTTTATTTTTAGCTTTGGAAATTAAGGGGGAGCACCGGGCGAAAACTGGTGGCAATTACTGGCAGCAACATCATGAGAATGGCATAATGATTAAATGCGAGTGTGCGAAGCGAGCGAGCTTGAAAATTTTGACATCTTACAGTCCCCAAAACTGCCATTTGTAGTTATATTTTTCGCTTTGGAAATTAAAGGGGACGCACCGGGCACAACTGCTGTCAATCACTGGCAGCAACATCAGGAGAATGCCATAGCGATTAAATGCGAGCAAGCGGAGCAAGCGAGCCTTAAAATTTTGACATTTTGCAATCCCAGACAATGTCGTTTGTAGCTGCATTTTTTCGCTTTGGAAATTAAGGGGAGGCACACCGGGCGAAAACTGCTGGCAATTACTGGCAGCAACATCAAGAGAATGGCATAATGATTGAGCGAGTGAGCGGAGCGAGCGAGCTTCAAAATTTTTGACTTATTACAGTCCCAAAACTGCCGTTTGTAGCTTTATTTTTAGCTTTGGAAATTAAGGGGGGGGGGGGGCACCGGGTGAAACTGCTGGCAATTACTGACAGCAACATCAAGAGAATGGCATAACAATAAAATGCGAGTGAGCTTGAAAATTTTGGCATTTTACAGTAAAAAACTGCCGTTTTGGGCTGTATTTTTTCGCTTTGGAAATTAAGGGGGCGCACAGGGCGCAACTGTTGGCAGTTCGTACTGGCAGCAACATCAGGAGAATGGCATAACGATTAAATGCGAGCGAGCGAAGCGAGTGAGCTTGAAAATTTTGACATTTTACAGTCCCCCAAACTGTCGTTTGTGGCTGTATTTTGTCGCTTTGGAAATTAAGGGGGAGCACCGGGCGAAAACTGGTGGCAATTACTGGCAGCAACATCAGGAGAATGGCATAATGATTAAATGCGAGCGAGCGAAGCGAGCGAGCTTAAAAATTTTGACTTATTACAGTCCCAAAACTGCCGTTTGTAGCTATATTTTTCGCTTTGGAAATTAAGGGGGGAGCACCGGGCGAAAACTGCTGGCAATAACTGGCAGCAACATCAGGAGAATAGCATAATGATTAAATGCGAGCGAGCTTCAAAATTTTGACTTATTACACTCCCAAAACTGCCGTTTGTAGCTATATTTTTCGCTTTGGAAATTAAGGGGGGGGGGGAGCACCGGGCGAAAACTGCTGCCAATAACTGGCAGCAACATCAGGAGAATGGCATAATGATTAAATGCGAGTGAGTGAAGCGAGCTTCAAAATTTTGACATCTTATACAGTCCCAAAACTGCCGTTTGTAGCTATGTTTTTCGCTGTGGAGATTAAGGGGGAGCACCGGGCGAAAACTGCTGGCAATTACTGGCAGCAACATCAGGAGAATGGCATAATGATTGAGCGAGTGAGCGGAGCGAGCGAGCTTCAAAATTTTTGACTTATTACAGTCCCAAAACTGCCGTTTGTAGCTTTATTTTTAGCTTTGGAAATTAAGGGGGGGGGGGCACCGGCTGAAACTGCTGGCAATTACTGACAGCAACATCAAGAGAATGGCATACCAATAAAATGCGAGCGAGCGAAGCGAGCGAGCTTGAAAATTTTGGCATTTTACAGTAAAAAAAAACCTGCCGTTTTGGGCTGTATTTTTTCGCTTTGGAAATTAAGGGGGCGCACAGGGCGCAACTGCTGGCAGTTCGTACTGGCAGCAACATCAGGAGAATGGCATAACGATTAAATGCGAGCGAGCGAAGCGAGTGAGCTTGAAAATTTTGACATTTTACAGTCCCCCAAACTGTCGTTTGTGGCTGTATTTTTTCGTTTTGGAAATTAAGGGGGAGTACCGGGCGAAAACTGGTGGCAATTACTGGCAGCAACATCAGGAGAATGGCATAATGATTAAATGCGAGCGAGCGAAGCGAGCGAGCTTCAAAACTTTGACTTATTACAGTCCCCAAACTGCCGTTTGTAGCTATATTTTTCGCTTTGGAAATTAAGGGGGGAGCACCGGGCGAAAACTGCTGGCAATAACTGGCAGCAACATCAGGAGAATGGCATAATGATTAAATGCGAGCGAGCGAAGCGAGCGAGCTTCAAAATTTTGACTTATTACAGTCCCCCAAACTGCCGTTTGTAGCTTCATTTTTCGCTTTGGAAATTAAGGGGGGGGGGGAGCACCGGGCGAAAACTGCTGGCAATAACTGGCAGCAACATCAGGAGAATGGCATAACGATTAAATTCGAGTGAGTGAATCGAGCTTCAAAATTTTGACATCTTACAGTCCCAAAACTGCCGTTTGTAGCTATGTTTTTCGCTGTGGAGATTAAGGGGGGAGCACCGGGCGAAAACTGCTGGCAATTACTGGCAGCAACATCATGAGAATGGCATAATGATTAAATGCGAGTGTGCGAAGCGAGCGAGCTTGAAAATTTTGACATCTTACAGTCCCCAAAACTGCCATTTGTAGCTATATTTTTCGCTTTGGAAATTAAAGGGGACGCACCGGGCACAACTGCTGTCAATCACTGGCAGCAACATCAGGAGAATGCCATAGCGATTAAATGCGAGCGAGCGGAGCAAGCGAGCCTTAAAATTTTGACATTTTGCAATCCCAGAAAATGTCGTTTGTAGCTGTATTTTTTCGCTTTGGAAATTAAGGGGAGGCACACCGGGCGAAAACTGCTGGCAATTACTGGCAGCAACATCAGGAGAATGGCATCATGATTAAATCCGAGCGAGCTTCAAAATTTCGACTTATTACAGTCCCAAAACTGCCGTTTGTAGCTTTATTTTTAGCTTTGGAAATTAAGGGGAGCACCGGGCGAAAACTGCTGGCAATTTATGGCAGCAACATCATGAGAATGGCATAATGATTAAATGCGAGTGTGCGAAGCGAGCGAGCTTGAAAAATTTTGACATCTTACAGTCCCCCAAACTGCCATTTGTAGCTATATTTTTTTTGCTTTGGAGATTAGGGGGGGGGGGGCGCACCGGGCGCAACTGCTGTCAATCACTGGTAGCAACATCAGGGGAATGGCTTAGCGCTTAAATGCGAGCGAGCGAGCTTTAAAATTTTGACATTTTACACCCCCAAAACTGCCGTTTTTAGCTATATTTTTGCGATTTGGTTTGTCCCACTTTTATGGGGGAACCATCCCCCCCCCCCCATCGACGCCTCTGCATATGAGGGACCTTTTGTTAAGTGAAAGACATGCTGCACACTCTTTGACAAATTAGGGAAATATACGTCAATCTCAACAGTGTACTTATCGAAAGGGATCCAGTATAGCGGAGCTTTTGCATGTTTATGATTGCAATTCAACGATTTGGTGCATAGTTCTGGCGGTATTTGGACAATAATTCCATTAAGAAAGTTCGAAATTTGTCCTCATCTCGGAAATTGCTTGGGGGATAAATGATTTGCCTGCCTAAACACTTTCGTAGGGGCGGGGCAAATGCCCTTTGCCCCCCCCCCCCCCGAGATATTTTCGACGCCCCTGATCTTCCCTGGGTATACCCATAGATGTATCTTGACTGAATTATCAGTCACTGTCGTTCCTCATGAATGATTCAGGAAATGGAGGGGGTTCAATAATTATTATGGCAATATAGTTTTGTTATTGTTTGTTTGTTTGTTTTCGTACATATTTTGCAGATGGTCTCAAGTTACTCTCGTCTTAGCATGTTTACATGTACATGTAGGCCTACACTATTTGACGTTGTCAACGTCTGAGCCATACCTTACAGTGTATGTCCATGTCCGCGAGCGAGCGAAGCGAGCGAGCGCTTGAGAAAATTATGCATTCGATTTCCTACAAGATAGAATACTGTTCAGCTCTGTTACCTGTCTGAAGGCCGGCGTACAAACGTCATGCAATATGCCAAAATTGATACAATCATATTTCTGCTTCCTCCATTTTTTCTTTCTTCAAAATTCAGGGGGGGATGATTGTACAGGCCATCCCCCCCTCCTCCATTTCAGGGGGGGATATATCCCCCCCATCCCCCCCGGGATTTACGCCCATGGTATGTAGACGTGCCATGCTTATTCACTCAAAGTCAAGGTACATTTGATTAGAACGACATGTATGATGCTATTAATGAGTATACTTTATCTACTTTTTATGGTCACTCTTCTTTGTCAGTATATTACTGTCCTGCCTGATTAACGTGGCTTCGTTTCGTTCTCCAGTTCTCTTATTCTTTTCCTACAATTTTACTAAGCAATATCTCCCATTGACCACTTGATATTAATCGTTATGCAAGGCCTTGCGTGTTCACGTCCCAGTCAACGTCAACGTCCATTTTGTAAGTTTCTTTCTTCAGCTCTGTCTGCCTCTGTCTGTGTCCTTGTCCCTGTCCTTGTCTGTTTTTCAGAATATTGATTCCGTTTATATTTCTGCATAATAATCATTCATTGAAGGTCAAATTATCCACATGTTTCCTTGTTTGTTGTGCCCCAGTGCATTCACCATTATGACACTGTCACTTTATACTTTATATACATGTTGATTGCTAAAAATAATGTATTGAATTGAAATAAAATTTTGAAGTCTCAAAATTTTTTATCATTCTTGAGTGCCATTATCTATGCTTGCTGAATTTTATTGATTGCATTGCCTTCACACCATGAGATAGATTCACTTATCCATTATTTATGTTGTTATTGGTAAAAATGAAATAAACTTTACGAATCAACACGGATTTTGATCTTCATAATTGCTTACTCCCCATATGCCTGTGTTGTATTCAGGATAGGAAATGTTTCATTTCGTCTTTCATATCATCAATATTACGCCTGCTGACGGCAAAAGCTACGATTAAGAATGTTATGTTTATTGTCTCGATTGTCAGCTTCTTATCTGCTCCGTATCCAAAGCCGAATACCCTGAACTATCCTAAGAGTTGCAGTACAAGCCCATGGTAATGCATTTCTATAAATACATAAATAATGCCCTTGCATGTAAAACATCCATCTATTTCTTTCTATATTGAAGTTAACATGCAAATAACACACACACACACACACGCACATATATATATATATATATATATATATATATATATATATATATATATATATAACATATATATATATATATATATATATATATATATATATATATATATAAATTTATACACGACTGTATTATAAATAACGTCTTTGAGTTGTCAATTGTTCTTCTGTAGGTAAGACATTGGTTTCTTTGATTTTGTGTCATATATCTGTTTGTAGTTTCATTATCAAAAGAGTCCTTTTTTCGTTCTCTTATGTATTTTCTGAGGGTCCCATACCGTACAAGCTTTGCTTTTTAGTGGGACCCTCCATTTCCATTCCCATCCTTGTACTATGTATATGTTCTACCCATAAAATGCAACTACAATCAAACCTGTTTTAGCGGCCACCGTCCTGTCTATAACGGCCACATGTATATGGCAGCCACTGAAAAATCCCCCGCACGAAATTGCTGTATGATAAACCCTTTATATTAAGGCCGTGTCACACCGTTCCGGGCAAGCTACACGGGCTTGTTGCGAGGAGGGTTTTCCAGCACGGAGGAGAATTTTCCGCGTGCGTACAAGAATGTTTGCGAGTTTCGCACTTGTGTCTTACTTACTAGACTCGTGCTACTTACATTCTACTTGCGTGTATTCCGTGTGACCTGCGTTGGAGCCTTGAAACCGATCCGTTTTCTGTTACGAGCGACGTACCGGTACTGAGATGTACCTATGTTGAAGTTGCCTGCGATGTGCTGCCGGTAAGGGTCTCCTACTGGTGTTATGCGTGTACCTCTGCGAGCGAACCCCTCCCCCCCCCCCCCGACTCACTCGGAACAAGTTTTGAGCATGCTCAAGGCATTGTCATACTGTATCTGGGGAAGTTTTGCGGCTTGACTTGCGGGGAAACAACTTTGCTACCCGGAGCTCTCCGCAGTTGGTCCGCACCTGACAGTACCTAGCGCGTATCTCGCCTGAAGTTGCCCGGAGGTGCCCACGCAAGTCCCATTTAACCGCAGCCAAGTTTTGAGCATGATCCTAACTTCTTCCGGGGGAGTCGCGGGGATGCCCGGAGAGGTCCACGCACAACGACAGTAGGAGGTCCGTATAGCGGCAGCACCTCGCAGGCAACTCCCACGCAGGTACCTCGCAGTCCCGTATGCAGCTACGATAATGACATTCTGTGGGATTTCTGCCATTCCTTTAGAGGAATTCCTTCACTGAGTTGTCAGCACCCACGCGACTGGTACACAGGTCACACAGTATACCCGCAAGTAGAATTTAAATAGAACGTGTCCAGCAAGTAAGACACATGCACTGACTATGGCCCAAATACTTGTACGTCCTCAGAAATTTCCGGTACCCTCGAAAATCCCCACACACAACAAGCCCGCGTAGCATGCCCGGAAAGATGTGACAGGGCCTAAACATGGTTGCGGGTAAAAAGATTTGCGTGCGCACCTCCGGGCGACTACGAGTGAGATACGTGCTAGGTACTGTCATGCGCGGGTCATCAGCGGGGACCTCCGGATAGTAAAAATTGTTCTTCACAAGTCGCACGCAAGGCTTACCCGGAAAGGTGTGACACGGCTTTAACGGTCACGTGCCTAACGCGGTCAGCGGCCACTCAGTTTGTATCCAGTGGTGAATATCTACCTGCGTATAGCGCCCATAAAATTTAGCTGAAGCGATAAATCATGATTGGCAAAATTAATGCAGCTCTTCGCCATGAAAAAGCTGTCTTACAATTCAATTCATGAGCAGTTAAGCTGAAGTAAACTGTACAGCAAAAATCACCATAGCTGCACATGCAAACTTATTTGCTGGTTGTTGGTTTTAAAGAATAACATGCGGTATTCTGCTATTATAAAATGCAAGTACATGTATTGAACAATCAAAATGGCCACCAACCTGTCTATAGCGTCCACCTGTCTATAACGGCCATCTTTGTTGTTTCTCTTGGTGGCCGCTATAGACAGGTTTGACTGTTTGTTCTAACTAATGATCTCGTGAATTTTGTTTATCTACTTTATTGAATTTATCATAAATATGTTTTGTTAATGCATTGTACATTTCCCTGTTTATTTCATGGAAATGAAAATAAGTTGAATTGAATTGAATTGAATTGTCTTCTCTGCTACGCATACTTATAGGGCCTATTTTCGTCTTTGAAAATTATGTTTTAGATGTCTTCTTTATTGCTAGTGTATGTTCGTTGAAGACTAATTATCTGTTACATTGAATATGGACGTGTCTCATTAATGGTTAATTCTGTTTGTTCGTTGTTTTGTTTTTTAGAGTCATTCTTGTCTGTGATGAAGAGGAATGTTCTATATTGCTATAGTTAAAGTCATTAAATTCACCCTGTAAAGTAGATATAGCTACAGAAGAACAATGAATTGACAAGACCTGCAATGATAACCTTTACGTAAATTATCAGAAAGGTCTGTGAAAATAACATCCTGTACATAGATAAAAACCTAGTAGCGACTGAACGCAGGCTACGAAATCATGACAATAGGCCGGGGATTCCCCGCACTGTAGCGATTCCCTCCGTACTAGTACATTTGTGTGTCCTTTTACACAATGCGACATGGGACATCTGTACACAAACTAATGTAGCTGAAACGTTGTAGCTCGTAACAAACGAACCAAACGAGTGCCTGACTTCATATCAAGTTAAGTGCATCTGTGAAACCGTTCAAAATGGTTGAAGGTATCGATCAAGAAGCTACACAGGTAAGCATTTCTAATGAGTCACGGTTACTGACTTCACTTATGGAACACTGTTGAGCTACATTGTATGATTGTAGTACAGTCATGTACGAACTACTATATAATATTATGTAGTAGGTCATAGATCACCTGACGGGTCGGGTCCCGTGACTGCGTTGGATTGTACTTTACATTCGCATATTATAGTGATGTACATAGCCTCTCTGTGTATAGATGAGACATGTATGCAAACAATATCTTCCCCTTTTCATGAGCAGAATCATGTCTGTAAGGTAAAGGAAAATAGAAGAAATTGCTCGTTCAGACATACATGTAATTTATGGGGTTCATCAACGCAGACAAATATTGTATTGGTGAATAGTTAACGCTGAAGTCGAGTGTTTTCATAGCCTGACCTAGCCTTATCTTGAATCCTATTGACTCCATCCGTTTTTATGAAATCTGTATAGCATAGACCTCCAGCACCTGTGGCAAGTTAAACGTAGCTCAAAAAAAGAAAGAAAGAAAGAAATGTTCCCCAGTATTTTGATTAGATTTTACGGCATAAACGCCTATTGATACTGCAAGGTCTTTATACTAATTCTTTGTATTATTATCTAACGGTGGGCATTCCGTTCCACATTCTAGCTTGCGTGATGTGCACTTTCAATTTTGTAATTGCCAGTCCGTAGACATTTTGTGATAAGCATGTAAGTATGCAACCTATTCGAAAACCTATGCGACATGCACATGTGTTGCCACCTTGCAACTATCTCGGTACCTAAGCCCCTTTATTATTTCATTATCTAATTTGATTCGGATGTGATTTTGTAACCTTCAGTACTACATTGGCCACATTGGGGCCACAACCGACAACAATTTAAAATTCCTAGTATTTTAATTTATACGGATTACCTTAGGTTTTTTCTACTGTTGTAACCCTTGTCGCCGTCCTACATCCATCTTATCAACCAATAATGACTAAAATCAGATATTGTTTATGTACGTCCTTGATTAAAACATGTTTTTTGCTCCATACAATTGTTATGTGCAATTTAGTAACAGCAGTGCAACTGCAAATTAATGCTACTGCATACTACAATAACAATAATCACCAAAAGTTTGTAGTATACATTTTTCAGAAGATAGACTTCTGTGAGGATGAGGATGGCGAAGTAGTTCTGGCATATTAAACTTTAAAGGTTCAACTCTGTTGGAATGATGAAATAAGCTTTGAATACAGGTGTAGGTATCAAAGGGAGAGTTCAGCTAGCTTAGACAGAGTTTGGAATAACCCCTTCGAGGTTGTATACGAAATCGCTTGGATTACGAAAACCTGTTCTTACGAAATATATTAACTTCATTTATATACTGTGAAATTAACAGAGAAAAAGAAATAAAATCTCACTAATTTGATATGTAAAAGTAATACATTTTGGTGTGTTATACAGTATATTCTAATCTATCAAAATTAATTGTAATTAATTTATAAGTAATCATATCTTTCAAATTTAATGCGTTTGGGAATGAAATTCGAGTGTCAATTTGATATTGTTTTCAGCCAGAACACCCTTCTACCAAAAATACTGAACTCCCCCTTTACACCAAGTATGTGGTTATATTGCATACCTTGCCCAGGTAAAGGGGCCTTAACAAATTATTCACGGGGCTGGTACGGCACCCGTACAGAGAGTGTTTTGATAGTAGCCAACCAATATCTTATTCGAAAACGTTATTAGCATGAAGGTTGGCCGATTATCACAACATGCCGACTCCAAGGCGATCCACAAATTCGTATTGGGCCAGGTGGATATCTGACCTAGGCTTTACTAACTTAATTCATTCACTCACCCCTATTCAATAGCAATATAATAGGGACGCCATCTCCCCTGTTTTGTTGTATACTTATCCGGAATCATGTCTTTCACGCAACAGTATTTATGTAGTCCCCCAATGATGCACCTGCGTAAACTCTCACAAATTTTCTTCAGCCAGAATATCTCCTTAATCAGGTGTTAATTGTAATTAAAATGATGTGAATTCATTGACTGCATTTCAAATGTCAGCCATTCTAAAAGTGTCACTGTAACGTGCATTATGATACAGAGTGCCGAAGTTTTGAAGCCACAATTTTATGCATGTGTATTGCAGTAGTTAAACGGTCTTAGTGGGGCCCTCGAGGATGATCTCGGGCTATGCATGTGAATCGCAAAAAAAAAAAAAAAAATCTTACCCTTTATTTTTAATTGTTCCACTCATCCTTGTATGCCTGGATTTGGCTTGTCTGTGGGAGCTACACTCGATAGGTTCCCAATGGTTATCAAACGAGCCTAAGTGGCACTACTGTGTTCTGTGGCCCCACTGTTAGGCACTCTGCATAGTTACATCTGACTCTACATTTTACTTTAAGGCATAACTTGTCATTATTTCCTATATCACATCCACTGTAAAGCTCCATTTCAGACAACGTTTGATTTTATATAATGTAGGTCCCTCTTTTTGATATCAACTGGTATACAATTGTAAATGTCATCTGTTTCTGAGTCCTTCATGGTTGTCCGCAATTTCTCTATAAATAAGATTTATATAGATTTAGTTCTACTCACTTTACGGGGAAAAAAAAAAGACCCAACAAACTAACATTTGTATAATATACGGTTGATAATACCTCGCATACAGTATACTGTTTATCAATAATTCATAGGTAATATAACATTTATACCTGTTTCTTAGTTGCATTCTAATTTCTGCAATTACTGTCTCATTTTGTAAATCAAATTTATAATTGCATTTCCTTAATTACACCCATAGTGTAGCAGGGAGCTTCCTCTGGTATCATGCTAATGTTTTGCATTGGTTTTTTTTTTTTTTCCAGCTCATGTACATACCCAGACGCTGACCATGGCCTTGAGTACCATCCGTAACGATGTTGATTTTGTTTCATGTGTGTTCATGTTCGTTTCCTTGTTCTGTGTGTGTTTCATGTTTCTCTGTACACATTCCGTTTTCCTTTCTTCTTCTAGGTCTGCATACCCCCACGTAGCTGCTGATTCAGGTCCAGGCGAGAAGCCAGTTATTAACTCCCGAATGTTTTATTATAACCATGGCTAACATAACAAATTTTGTTTTCAATTCCTTGAATAGTGATGAATTTTATGACACAGTAAGGCATTCTGAATCTGACCATGCAAATATTACTTCCAGTTTGTATGAAGATTATATATCCAATAAATACAATACCTCAGCACAAGAATTTGAATATAATTTCGACTCAAATGATCCAGTTCAGAGTCCATCATGTGTTTATTTGACTGAAAATCAATATAAGAATCGTATTATGAATACAGTCAATGAAACATTGTTGTTAACTCACTTTAACATACGCAGTATCAACAGAAACTTTGACAAGTTGCGTTTACTCCTAGAAAACCCAGATCAAAAATCTTGCTCCATCATAGGGCTAACAGAAACATGGTTGAACTCTAATATAAGTCATTTGTTTTCTTTACCCGGATTCGAATTTGTATTTAGAAATAGAAACAACAAAGTCGGTGGTGGAGTTGGTTTGTACATCTCGAAAAAAATTAAATATATTACACATGAGGAGATCAGTGTTATGAACGATAAACTCGAATCCCTTTTTATTGAATTGATAAATCCACATGGAAAAAACATTGTGATTGGCGTAATTTACAGACCCCCTCGGTCGAATTTGAATGATTTTCTGACATATATGCAGGATTTAGTACAAAATCCCATTATACTTAACAAAGATACATTCTTAATGGGCGATTTTAATATTGATCTCATGAAATGTAATTCCAAAAACAACCCACAAGAATTTATAGAAACATTAATGTCTGCTTCGTTTTTACCATTAATTTCCAAGCCTACCCGAGTCGCCAGTCAATCGGCTACCCTCATAGACAACATTTTTTCTAACGTTCTTCCACTTCCTGAGTCTGGTATCGTTCTCTCAGACACCACTGACCATTATCCTATATTTGCCCAGGTTCCAATTAAACTGACTAAACAAAATAACTATCACAAACGACGTAAGATTACTGCAGATAAGCTTACAAGTCTCCAAAACAGCCTCAAAGAAATCGACTGGTCCTTTGTATACAACACCACCGATGCCAATTTGTCTTATGACTACTTCATATCTACTATTACCTCTGAAATCGATAACCATATTCCGCAGCGTAACATAAAAGATAGATATAAGCAAATTCCAAAACTCCCGTGGATAACCCAGTCCATATTAAGATCTATAAATAGAAAAAATAATTTATTTTATAAATACAGATGCAATCCTACTGAAAAAAATAAGAAAAAATATGTTTCATATAAAAACACACTCACCACATTATTACGTACGCGGAAGAAAAACTTTTATGTAAATCAGATAAATAAATATAAAAATGATATTAAAAACACATGGAAAATATTAAAAGATGCTATGAATACACCTAACAATTCATCCAATATTACTGAAGTTCGATGGGGCGATGCCTCCAGCAACACTCCCGCTGGCATGGCTGAAATTTTTAATGACTTCTCTTCAATTGGACAAAATCTTTCTCAAAATATTCCTCTTTCTAGTAAAACTTTTACTGATTTTTTAGATACACCTAACTCCAAAACTATATTTTTTGACCCTACATATAAAGAAGAAATAGTAAGGATTGTTGCCAATTTGAAAGAAGGAAAAAGTCCTGGCCACGACGGAATTGATAACCACCTGATAAAAAACATAATTCCTCAAATAGTGGATCCCTTAGTACATATTATCAATTCATCGTTTACAACTGGCCATGTGCCAAATAGCATGACAATTGCGAAAGTAATTCCTATTTTCAAGAAAGGGGAGAAGGATGATGTCAACAATTATAGACCTATATCTTTATTATCTTCTATCTCCAAGATTCTTGAAAAAATAGTTTACATCCGGACAGTACGTTTTCTTAAAACCTGTGACATATTTTCAAATGTTCAATTTGGATTCAGGGAAAACCACAGCACAACACACGCATTACTCGCCCTCATCGACAAAGTCACACACGCACTTGACACATTTTCACACACGATAGGTATCTTCTTGGACTTCTCCAAGGCCTTTGACACGATTAACCATGGAATACTTCTCGCAAAATTATCCCATTATGGCATACGTGGAAAGGCCTTGGAGTGGTTCACGAGTTACCTATCAAATAGATCCCAATTTGTACATGTCAATGGTTTTGATTCTCAAAATAAAACGATAACATGTGGTGTCCCACAAGGGAGCTTACTAGGCCCGTTGTTATTCATTATTTATATCAATGATTTTCATAGATCCTCGGAGAAACTATCATTCATATTATTCGCGGATGACTCTAACCTTTTCTTTTCCCATCCCGACCCAAATATCTTAGCAAGAACAGTAAATGAAGAACTGAAAAAGGTTATACAATGGATATACGCAAATAAATTGTCACTTAATATTCAAAAAACAAAATTTATGCTTTTTAGTAACTCTTTAGATAGCCTCCCGGGCAATATATCATTTGATACTACTCCCCTAGAAGAAGTTTCTACTTTTAAATTTCTTGGTGTTTGCGTTGATAACAAGCTTTCATGGAGGAATCATATTGATAGCATATGTAAAACTATTTCACGAAACATTGGCGTAATGAACAGATTAAAATATTATCTTCCTTTATGTGCATTATTAACTCTTTACTCTAGTTTGATACTACCGTATCTAAATTACGGGATTCTTGCTTGGGGTAATACATATCAGATATTACTTGATAAACTTTTTTTATTGCAAAAGAAAGCACTCAGAACTGTTTTTAACCTAACTACACGAGAACATACAGATCCTTTGTTTTTTTACCATAAAATACTAAAAATAAAAGATTTGTATGTGTTTCAACTTGGTCAGTTCATGTTTAATTATAACAGCAACTTTTTACCCAAAATATTTCACGACTCTTTTCATCGAAACAGTCATGTACATAACTATCCTACGCGACGATCCAACGAATTCCATCTTCCATTCATGAGAACCGTACATGCCCAAAATACATTTCTGTATACCGGACCCAGACTTTGGAATAATCTAGATAATAGCTTAAAAGACTCACCCTCATTCCTCACATTTAAATACAAATTCAGAAAACATTTGTTAGCTACTTATAATTCTAGATAATCTGAATTAATTGTTTTAATTTATGCTTGAGGTTTCACCTGTCCTGATGTCGCAGCACTTGGCGTGTTCTGTATGCAGACCTCTCTTCTCTCTTTATTCTTCTTTCCTCTTCCTTCCTGTCTTTGTTCCTCGTAGACTTGTATTGTCACCGTCTTCTCTCTTCTCGGTACTGTCTCGCGTCGTATATGTGTGTGGGTAACTGAATGTCTGTACGAGTGTGTCGTCCTTCTTATATTTTCCCGGTACACCAGTTCAATGAACACCGTCTGGGCATTAGCATTGATACTTATTTCCTATTATTGTCGAAGCCAGCGTATAGCTATATTTTTACAAACGACTTAAGTAATCTATATTTAATATAAATGCTGTAAGAAAATAATAAAACAAACTTGAACAATATATTGCTTACTCATCAATTATCTAGGGTTCCACGTCCTACAAGCTTTGCTTTTTTGTGGATCGCTATTTTCCAAAATTGAAGTTATTTTCTGAAAGCTCGCGAAGTATACATGTATACGCATCGTTCCTTCTGATTATTGTACATATGTTGATGTATATAATTTATTTCGTATATTACAAGAACCTTTTGTAAAAGTGTAGACAATATCATTTTATGATATGTATACTTTGCATTACGTTTTGATTTTCTTTGATTGGAAATAAACTATGATTGAACTTGAAACTTGAACTTGACTCGCTCTGCGTGCCCCCGTATAGCGCGTTTACCCCACAAACCTGTTGGCCGGCGAGTGGCTCGCTCCACTCGCCGGCCAACAGGTTTGTGGGGTAAACGCGCTATATGGGGGCACGCAGAGCGAGTTGCCTTGTTTAAAGGCTAAGCCTGACCAGACACCGTGGTGGGTAGCACAGCGAGAGGACTGTGTATGCATCTCTAGTATACTAGTAGTGTACATGTAGGTTAATTTATTGACTTTGCGTGCAGCGCATGCCATTATTGCCTACATCATTGGAAATAAGCCTTCAGTATACATGTAAGTCATTTTTGTTCCATTTAACAGTTCGTTTCCGCTGATAATCATCTAATCTTGAAAACGATTATTATTATCATTTTTTTTTTTTTTTTGGGGGGGGGGGGTTTGCCTGGAACCAACAAATTAATGTTGAATTTCATTCTTTCAGTCATTCACTCGTTCATTCATTCATTCATTCATTCATTTTTTTTTCCATTTTCAACAGAAACATATAAATACATTACAGAAATTGAATACATAGATTTCATCATAATACAGAATAAAGGATAAGTTAACAAAATATTGTAAATATTCGGAAATTTTGGAAATGGGGAGGACTGCTACAAAGCAATGCTTGTAGGGAGCATCCCCCCCCCCCTCACGCGTAATACAAGAAATTATCGTAATGATCGACTCTACGTGACATTCGCAAATGAAAAAATGGTAATTTCCGACACGACAATGAACTGAAGGAGAGCGATAAGGAAGGAAATAGGAAAGGGGAGGGAGAGGGATTGTAATTAGGGGGGGGGGGGCTGGTAGGAGGGAGTGTCATCCATAAAAAGTTGTGCTACTATGTAGGCATGTGATAGGTGTAACTGCAAACTCTCGGCGTTATCATTATAGTTGCTATTTGATTTTGTCAATATATCTGATAAAGAAGCCGTGTTGTGTAGTTGCCATGGGACAATACAATGACATTGTGCTGAATTTACTCTAAATAAAAAGAATCGTGTTTTAAAAGCTCTAACAGTTCATTAAGAAATCTAGCAATGTTTGTCTAGTAGATAAATAATACGATTACTTTTTCTCGGTATCTCTACCTCGAGGCTGATGACTGATGCTTCAAAGTTATAAACAGTGAGTATCCAATTAACAAGCAGGCAAAAACAAAAGAACACATTTTGTCCATTTTATATTGTTGTTTCCAACTTGCATTGACTAGTTTCCTGCACATGCACCCGCACAATTCTCATCCCAGGAATATTTGAATATTTGATAATTACGTAAGGGGGTCATTCTATAACGATGATCGAACCAAATGACGTTGTGCGTAAAATAGTGTAACTTAAAGGGGCAATCCAGTCCAATTATTAGTCTGATATAAAAGAATAAAATCTTACGAGTTCAACGGTAAAAATTTGACTCAAATCGGATGAAAAATAAAGAAGTTACTATGACATTTTAAAGTTTTGCTAATCTCTGCAAAACAGTTCTTGCACAGTGGATACGAATATGCAAATGAGTGAGCTAACCATACATGTCACACCCTTACAATTTTCCATTGATCGTGTACAAGAAAAAAATGACGAAAACTCAATGTTTCTGCCATTGAAGTATGAAACACGATGCTATTCCTGGTTGAATAATCTCAGAATAATAATCAGTTAGATATCAGGATTTGATCCTCGTATTTGAGCCTCATAATAGCGTTTGAATGACAAACTAGAAATTTAATAATTTTATGTACAAACTATAAGTTGTGAGGGGATGACATGCTCGCTTTGTCATTTGCATATTCATATTGACTGTTCAAGAAATGTTTTCCCCAAAAATAGCAAATCTTCAAATGATAACTTCCGTATTTTTCATTCAATCTCGATCAAAATGATACCATTGAATTCGTAATATTTTAATCTTTCTTATCAGACTAAGTTTGACTGGATTTCCCCTTTAAGTGTTCTTTTTTTTTTTAAACAAAGTAACAAAAAATAAAGAGACACTGTTGCAGCTCCCACTTCATCCTTATCATCGCGAAGTAATCATTGTTACCAGTGGACTACTGAACAGTCTGCTCAACATACCCATACTGGCCAGCCAGTATAAGTACATATTTAATTGGATAAGGAAGGAATGGTATATATCCAGACTTCTTCCTCTTTTTCTTTTTCTTTTTTTCACGGTGCTTCAATTTATCTTTCCTTCGATGTTCTCCTCCAGAGGGGCCAACATTCCACAAGCTCTGCTTTTTTAGTGGGTCCCTCCATATTTCGCACTTTAAGCAAGGTTATACATGTACACTAATTCGACCACTTCTGTTTCTGTGTTACTACAATGTGTAATTACTATAAGGTTCCTCAATTATGGTATAGTCTTTTCATTCTTCAATGTTCATTTAATATATTATTCTCTTTTATCAAAGGAAGTGAAATATATGTTTTGTCGAAAAATGAAATAAACTTTGATATTGAAATTGAAATATATATATATATATATATATATATATATATATATGTATATATATATGTCATATACTTAGACCTATACATTACAGCTGTATATACAGACATATTTAAACATGACTTTCAAAACTCTTTTTAAAACATGTCGCAAAATAATAACTTGCGATTTTATGTTACTACATGAACATCGAAAATCTACCTTTTATATTTATGCAGTCGTGCAATTAAAGTGGAATCCACAATCATTTGATAGCCTGGCATGAAAACGATAGCAAAAATAATATGTCGAGAGGTGCTAGTCCGTCAGACAACGCTTGGGAGAAGTCTCCATCAGGAATCAATGAAAGAAGTCCCCTTAAGGTATATCTGTTGTGTTCTTTATTCCGTTGCTGCGTCGAAGCAGTGCAAAGATATTTGGATAAAGAGTGGTTACTGTAACCGAAGTTCTTTTTCGACACGTTGAAGCAGTTGAATCTTATTATACGTTTTCCAATTAAACATCGAAGAAAAATAATGGATGTAAATTGGGATTCTATGTAACTTTCCTAAACGACCAAAAAAAAAAAATAATAATATCGAAACGTTGCACAAAAAAGAAATTATGATTTCTATAGTTCGTGAAGTTCAAAAAAGTGAAAATTTCCATATCATGTACGCTGTTCACGGAAAATTCTGGGTGATCACGTGACGTTTTAAAAGTGCTATTGTTTCTGTGGTATTTTTCCTTTTTTACAGTGGAATAATTTTACAAAGCAAACACTGTCGAAGACTTGTGATATTATGATGTAAAGCACAATAATTGAGACTGAAAACTAATATATTTGATCAGACAAATAAAAACAGTTAAAAAAACGAAAATGTTTCAATTTCACAGTTAACTGACATCAGTCGGTTGATAGTGCCACTACCGTCGGTGTCGGCGTCAAATCTAGGGCTGGTTTACTACTAATATTTATACACTTGGCCTTTCACAACATATCTAATGTTTTTCTTTTCTTTTTGGAAAGCAACAACAAATAACAGCCATGCATGTTATTTTAGATTATTCAAATACCGGTCACTCGACTGACATAGATGCATAAATGATCAACATGCTGAAAGAAACCGTCCGATTTTCCGTTCTTCGCACTAAACGAAAGTACATAATGATGTTGATTATATCTTCTCTAACTGATAAGATAACGAAAAATCAAGATGGGTTAATTTGATTTCTTTTTTTGTTCGTGATTCACATGCCATAAATTATGATTTGCGCCTCTTTTATTCTTTTTACTAATCCCTCATAACCATGTGCTGAAAAGAAGCTTAACAGAGTTGCATATACATGGCAAACTGCATTAATACATATAGGCCTACATGATAGATATACATACATTTTTTTTTTTAATTGGCACTATATTTTTGAAGGTATATCACTTGCTTGGAATGAAAGGGATAGTACAGTTTTGGTTGAGATGAGAATTTGGGCTTTTAAAGTTTTGCAAGATACCAGAAAACACTTATGATACAGCACAGAGCATACCATTTTAAGAGCATTTCAAAGTTTATTTGATGAAAATCGGGTTTGGAATAACCGAAACATCCAAAAACAAAATAAAACAAAGCGATCGTTCCAAAGTGTGGGTCCCACACTTTATTAGAATCGCTCTTTTTGGATATCTCAGCCATTTCAAAACCAATTTTTATCAAATAAACGTTGAATTCCTTATAGAATTGCATGCTCTTTCATATTTCGTACGAGATTTCTTATTATCTCACCTAAAAATGTTAGAAACCTGAAATTATTGTTGTTGTTGTTGTTCATTTTCCATCTGTGAAGATAGCCCATATTCAGCTACACTAAGCTGGTCTTCCATGGGGTCCAGTTGGATGTGGGGTGGGACCACTTCACCGGGTTAGACACCCTGCTCTTTGCGATGAATGAATGAAGCGGGATCTTTTACGTGCATGAGTTGTGACTCTCTCATACACGGGACCTCCATTTTATGTCCCATCCGAGGGACAGAGTGTTTTGCCTCTTGCTAGAGGGGACGGTATGTTTACACACAACATTGCTCAGTCCAGACTCGGGTTCGAACCCGGGCCGCGTGATCGTGAGGCAGACGCGCTACCGACTGAGCCAACTCACCGCCCTATTAGGTCTCAACCAGTACTGTACAATCCCTTTAACCTCGATATTTCTTGTGTATCTGTTGTTGTGTTATACCAGTATAATGACAGATAAAATGATGTGATTAAAAAAAAGATATTGAAACTTGAACATGAATTACGTTGTACAACATAGCATTAAACTTGATAATGTGCAATTTGTTTATAGCGAAGAGGTTGACAAACTATATACAGTATAGTTCAAGCAGTGGCGGATCCAGAGGGGGACGCAACCGGCGCACGCCCCCCCCCCTTATTTTTTGTCAAAAACAAAAGAAAAAAAAATGAAATGAAACCACTTTACAGAATTCCTGGATCCGCCCCTGTTCAGGGGTCAAGAGTTGCCATCGTATAGGGCCAATATAGCTGGTATCAAGATATCAAGACCCAAGCAGTGATGGTATATACATGTATACTACAGTCTTCAATATATCGCACAGGCACGACAGGGTTTGTGATAAACCCATTCTGATTCCTTTTGTCCAGCAGCCGCAGCCACAACCGCAGGCGCAGCCTCAGCAGAAGAGAGTTGATGTCACCGTTGGTACTACTGGAGGCTCAGAACTTGTGGCTGGCCTCATGCAAGTTTTACGTGAGCAAGGCGTTGTAGAGAGAGTCAACTTCAGAGAGATGCCCTATAACGTGAGAGACATGGATCACTTCGAGTTTGATGACGTGGACGTCTTCATTCTCTGTCATTCCATCAAAAACAGAAGGCTGTCTATCACTGACGTCACAGATGCTCTCTATGATCGGTTACTTCAGAGGGCTTGTTACAATCTTGGTATGCAGATATTCGAGTTTAAAGATACTTAGGAAAATAATGTTTCGATAAATGTAATCCTCGAATGAAGGTTGATGATATGTGAGGGAATCAAGGTGTAGTCGACCTTTAGTCTGTCCGTTGCAAAATAGACTACTTCCAAAGTTTGTCTTTGCAAATGATTTGCCCTTTAATGTTGGCGTGCACGACACATTTTTTTTTCTTTGAGGCAGGGGAAAATTTGATGTATCATATAAATGTAATATCATATTATATTCAATTATTGTATCCCCCGAGCAGAGTTCGGAGGATACTATGAATTTGGCCTCGTTGCGCCGCGTCCGCGTCCGCAGCTTCCGCCGCAGAGATTTTCTTGTGAGCGCTCTTCTTCGATCATCTTCAAATTTGGCATGAAGGTGTATTATGGTAAGACGAAGAAGCCTATTGTTTTTGGTGATGGTGCCCTCGCTTGTTCCGTCTTTATACATGAAAACTAGGGTAAATTTAAAAGGGTCTGCTTGTGTGTGCGACGCTGGCCTTGTTTTTTGACCGATGTTTTTTTTTTTTTTTTTTTCAAATTTGGTATGTAAATGAATCATAGTCAAATCTATACACCTATACCCATCGATAATGCTGCCCCCACTGTTCCACCTTTTACAAGGTCAAAGGTCACCCTGATCATGTCAAAATTTGCAAAAGTGCTTATTCATGCAATAACATGATTGTTACTCAATGGATTTTATTCAGACTTGCTAAGGAGGTGTATGGGTGGTCATGCCACATGAAGGACACAACAGGTTGTGGTGACGGCGCCCTCAGTGTTCCGACTTGGATTCCAATGCACATTTCTTGTGTGTGCTCAATCAGCCATATTATTCTTATTATCAGATTTTCTTCAAATTTGGCAAAAGTGTATAGTGAGATGAAGATGCCTATATTGTTTTTGGTGATGGCGCCCTCGCTTGTTCCGTCTTTATACATGAAAAGGTAAATTCAACAGGGTCTGCTTGTGTGTGCGACGCTGGCCTTGTTTCTTGACCGATTTTTTATTTTTTTTTTCAGATTTGGTATGGAAATGTATCATAGTCAAATCTATACACCTACACTTAGTGATAATGCTGCCCTCACTGTTCCACCTTTTACAGGGCCAAAGGTCACCCTGATCATGTCAAAATTTGCAAAAATGCATGCTTATTTAGGCAATAACTTTATACAGTGTACTTGATTTTACTCAGACTTGCTAAAGAGGTGTATGGGTGGTCATTCTACATGAAGGACACAACAGTTTGTGGTGACGGCGCCCTCAGTGTTCTGACTTGGAGGCCATGTCACACTTCTTGTATATGCTCTATAAGCCACATTTCTTGTCGGATTTTATTCAAACTTGCTATGGAGGTTTATGGGGAGTTATTCTAGGTAACACTAGAAATGTCGCAATGGCAACTGGTATGCCTCCGCCATAATGCATGATTCTCCTAATAGGTCTAGATAGTACATGCGGACAATGAGGAATTACATTTTCACAAAATTGGCAAAATACTAAAATGACAAGTTTGTCACAAATGTGTTGAATGTTCACCTTCCTTGACCTAGGTTTACTTGGATGAAAAGGAGAGCATGTATTTGGGATTTAAGGACTTTAACTTGACTTAGACCCATTCATACGTTTATGCATTGAGTAATTTTCAAGGTATGGAGAAAAAGTGCAATTTCTGTATTGACTAGTAAATTGTTGCCATTTTCATCTGGCCTTTGACCCTAAAATTCATAAGATAATCACTGTCAGGCAGAACATGCATAAATATGTAGTAAGCTTCAAGATAACTTGAGCCACTTCCGAGATGGAGGAAAGAATTAGTTCAGCACTTTCACTTGATCTTTGACCTTTTGACCTTAGAGGCAAAAACAAAACAAAAAAAATTCCAGAGAATCTCTATTAGGTTATACATGCATTCACCAAGTGTAAAAAAAAAATAATCCAGCTGGCATTCCATAAACATGAGGGAAATAGTAAAATTTTGAAGTGTTGCCCTTGACTTTTGACCCCTGACCTTTGACCCCATGAACCCTAAATTATCTACGTAATCACTACCAGTCAGTACATGTATATATACTATGTTCCATGAAGATACCATGAACAATTTCCAAGGTACAGAGAAAAAAGGTGAAGTTTTAATATTTTTACTTGACCTTTTGACCTTTGACCTTTGAAATCATGACCCAAACTTTCACCAGATAATCTTAATTGGGTAATACATGTATACACTAAGTTTCAAGAAAATATCTTCAGGCATTGCATAGATATGGTGGAAATTTTTATGTATTTGACCTTGACCTTTTGACCTTGAACATATGCCCCCAAAAGTTGATAGGCACAACTTCACCCCCTAATACACATACATGCCAAGTTTCATTAGGATACCTCAAAAGGTTTTGATAGTTACCCTGTCCACAAAATTCATTACGGACGGACGGAAGGACGGACGGACGGACAGATGGACGGACGGACGGCAGGACGGACGGACGGACAACCTGAAAACATAATGCCGTAAAGCTATGGAATGTCAGTTTTCGTATTAGTTTCATCTCCAATGCAAATGATTACGGTAATTTCTTAACCCACACACATTTTCACTGAAATTTATCTTTTCTGCTGAAATAGAAGACAAATAAACTTGCATCATTTCATACATTTTGCATAGTGACGATGGCTTTTACGGCCATGCAGGTGGTTGGAGGGAAGGAAGGGTTGCAAATAATCTACAAAAATGTATTTTGTGTAGACACAAAATTACAGGAAGAATTATGAATTAATCACATTATCACGTTTGCTTATGCCTTCAAAGTATAATGTGCAGTAATATTTCTCTTTGGCAAAACAAGTGAAATTCTAGATTGTAAAACATTGCAAATCCGAATTAGATAAAACTTCGTCTATCTGTTAGGCTTACTCTATATGTAGACTGTCAACATAGGTGATCCCAAGCATAGCGAATTCACATTACGTGAACACAACTTTGCATATCATCTGGTACTTTTACCTGTATACATCCGTACGTCTGGCATTTAGTTGCTTCTTTTTTTCAACGTGTTTTCTCCCGCCGCGATGATCCATCTCTCTCACTTTAACACCGAACCGACTCGAATATGCCTTGTCGACAATGTGAGGAAATTGATGGTAAAAACCATGTCATTACGATGCAAAATCATAATCAGCTGTTATCAAGTACAAGTATAAAGTGAACCGTTTACACGTATAAGATTTATCGTGAATTAAAAAAAAAAAAATTACTTCCCAGAAATCTAAGAGTAATTGTTGTACATGCGATCCTCATCTTTCTTGTGCAATGACTGGTAAGATTGATAACCAATCGTCAGAGCTTCGTTGTCTTTATACCATCCATCTCGTATGAATGAATACATCTAAGAACAAATGAGTAGGAACCCTTTTTACCTTTTAGTCCATTAAACTGTCCATGCCAGGCTGAGGGATTATGTATTTTATTTGTACTTTATGATAGACAAAATCAATTAGCGATTAACGATCTTCATTGAAATATGGGTTCTTTTTTTTTTTTTTGGTCAGGAAAGAGCAAGGTGATCATTCTCGTGTACGACTTCAAATCGGGTGATCTTCAAGCCGAATTTCTCTGTAACAAACTGAAGAGCTTTGAGATCCAGCAGCCAACGGCGTGCAGGAAATCGTCGGCTGTGGTGTTTGCCGGACAGTGTGCTTCATCAACCCCGGAACTCCCGCAGGATCAGCTCGAAAAACTCCGGAGCAGCTTGCAGGCAGCAGCCTCGCCGCCAATCATTGAGAGAATTATTGTCTTCTTTAAAAAATGTTTTCCCTCTCCTTAACCCTTTACTACGCGTTCTAACATCTGTGCAATTTGCAGGAAAGAGCCTTTCATATAAAAGACATATTCTTCTTGTGACGTTGTTATACTGTTCATAAGTTACATCATAATAAATGTACTGGTTGTCACGTATTCCCGTTTCATCGTATTGTGTCTGCAAAACCTGCCTGCAGTAGACCTTGCCCATTTATTTTAACACCGGAACTATTTTACTCATCTATTCAATTCAACGGGAGATGATTGTCTGCCAGGCTGATAGTTCATTGGCGTGAGAAGGATATGAAGGGATCACTGATCACCACGCCCAATTCATTCAAGATGAATCACGAGTACAATGTAGCAATCTTGTATGCTCAATTACCGTGTGATTTGCTATTGTGAATCATGTTATAAGCATAATGCTATTATACCACTTCTATTAGCAAGAACATAATGGAATCACAGTGGTCTGGTAAGGGATCGTATCGTGGTCAGTACTTTGTATAGTAGTTGAAATTGTGCCCACAATGGATAATAGCAAAATCCTCGATGGTTGTTTTCCACTGAAACAAAACAAAGAACTAATTTCCATCCATGTCATTTGCATAAAATATTCTTAAAATGCTATAATTGCCATGCATCTCACTACTGAACGTATTCAGACCTGGACGTTTTTCTTTAAAACAACGAAATGAGAAAATATTTATCACTTTTCTTTTCATGGTTTATTCAACTGCACACCGCCACCTGTCTAGCTCAGGCTTTTATGGCGTGCGATGCATGAGGAAATAAGTTTTTATTTAATATGTTTATGTGGCTTTTAACCTTTTTGTGTATAAACTCTTCTCCTTTAGTCATTTTACCTCCTTAGTGCAAAAAGAAAGTGAATTTTAATAGGTTTTCAAAATATTAAGATGTGATGTAGCATCCATCAGTGTCAGAGAAAATTCAAGAGATTTTTTTTTTCTTTTCTAAAAAGATAATCACTTCCAAAGGAAAGTTAAGGAAGGCTTCCATATAATGTATATGTATATATATATATATATGTATATATATATGTATAATATATATATATATATTATATATATATATATATATATATACATAATATTTGTGTGTAAGTGTAAGTAAACGTGTGTATATCACCATTACACAAAAATGTGATGTCAGAAACGTGTCAGACCGAAACATTTTATATCTATCCATATGACTGCAAATAAGTTTGAAATTGATGATTTTAAAAATCGACGTATCAGTACCTATGTTCATGTACTATTGTAATATAGGATAATGATATCTTTATTATCTTCTATTATATAGCGATACTAATACTATTATCGTTATAACTTCAGTACAACTGTATATGTCTTTGGGTACATATTATGCAAATCACTTCCAATTATATATACTTTTCAAACATAATCACTTCCAACTATATATGGCTGGTGTTAATGATCGGTCTAATGTCTTTCACATAACATTGCAGGTATCAAAATGTGCAAAGAAGGGATGGCTTGTTTCATCGCGATGAGCAGCATTGAACTGACAAAGTAGTTTATACAGCTCAGTAGCAATGCAGTAATGATTTCTTCTGAAACTGGCTCTCTGGATCTGGAGAAAAAGGCCTGAATGACCATACTATATAATCTTGATCCTAGCTGCACTTGTGTGCTTGTGTATATTTTGGTTATATTCCATTGCAACGAATGTTAAGGAAGGCTTCCAATGTATATAGTATATATGATATATATATATATATATATATATATATATATATATATATATATGAATGAATATATATGATATATATATATACCTGTTTGTAAGTGTATGCATGCATGTGTATATCGCCATTACGCCAAAATGTGATGTCCAAAACGTGTTACAACTCATGAATGTAACACCGAAACATTGAATAACTATCCATATGGCTGCAAATAAGTTTGAAAGTGATGATTTCAAAAATCGACGTATCAGTACCTTTGTTCATGTACTATTATGACATGATAACAATATCATTACGATCTTACTATTATATAACGATAATAATACTACAGTATTATCGTTATACCTTTAGTACAACAGTATGCCCTACATGTATATGTCTTTGAGTGTATAAAAAAGAGATATTATCGTAATTATATGCTATTATATGCTATATTCTTTAGATCAGTACAACAATGCCACAAAACGAAACTTCGGACAGCTTATGATATTGCATCTTAATATATTATGACTTTTAGAATATCTTGAGAAAATATATTAAATAGTTTTAGTCGAGAATCTACATATAAAATACAACAAAAAACCTTCTCCTTTTTGTGAAATAAACCTCTATGTATTTGTGGAACCTTCATAAGATTTGAAATAAAAGAACAGAGTAAAGTAAAATATATACTACCCTCTGAGTGTCGTCAACTTTATCCTTTCACTGTTTTGATGAAATTTATCATGATACAATGTGATATGGCGTGCTACAAAACTTTCACCACTCACCACGTGGTATTGTGTAGATTAAGGTCCATACACTTTGGAATTATCTGGGTCGTTTTGGTTGTGACTGGCAAACTCTATTTTTTTATATATACTTAGAGCCGTCACGATTCCAGTGACTCATTTTCTGTCTGTCCCCTGTGACTGGTCGTGATTGTGATATCGGTAAGACAGAAACATAGAAGATATTTCTGATATGATGGATGGGGTATTAGAAAAACTTGTCAGTATACACACACACACACACACACACACACACACACACACATATATATATATATATATAAAGTAAAAATACATAAACATAGACCGCCTAGAAAAATGTTCACTCTGTACTGGTCGACAATAGGGCAATAGCAATAAGACAATATTAACCACTTTATGCTTGTTATTATTAGGAGTGCATGGGAAACGAATTTATAGATAAAGTTATTAACACATTTAAAGGACAAGTTCACCTTCATTAACATAAGAATTGAGAGAATGTAGCAATATTAGTAGAACACATCATTGAAAGTTTGAGGAAAATCGGACAATCCTTTCAAAAGTTATGAATTTTTGAAGTTTTTGTGCAGTCACCGCTGGATGAGAAGACTACTGCAGAGTATGATGTCACATGCGTACAATAATCTAAGGAAAATGTAAAGAGAATTTCACAAAATTTAATCTTTTGAAAAAAGTACACATTCCCTTGACTCGTTACTGACATATGTTATGGGTAATATTATTCCCATTGCCTGTAGAAAGAGGCAAGTCAAGTGCTCTTTTATTGTGCGAAAAAAAATGAAAATATGTTGATTTTTTAAATATTTTCTTTATACTGTTGTACTCATATAACATCACGAGCCTTAGTAGTCTCCTCATCCAGCGGTTCCAACACAAAAGTTTTAAAAATTCATAACTTTTGCATCGATTGTCCAATTTTCCTCAAACTTTCACTGATGTGTTGCACTAATATTGCTGCATTCTCTTAATCCTTATGTTAATGAAGGTGAAAGTCCGATGCAGCAGCAAGTCCGTGTTTCTTCGCCACCAAAGCTACATAGCAGAAAATCACGTGAACAGAAATTGATATTGTGTTTACAACCACCTGTCCGTGACAATGATGAGAAACTGCTGGTCTTTGCATGAATGCTTATACGCCTGCGAACATTACAGTGCATATTTTGTCTGTTTAAACGTTCATTGCGGTTTGTAATGTTAAAACTTTAATTGAAATTTACTTTTATTTTCCGGTAACATTTTTCCCGGTGACATTTTTTGTTGTTGTTTCGATGGCATTCTACTTGTCACCATGCCAGCCACGGTTAGAGATAAAAAAAAAGAGTGATGTCGTCTACTTACATCTCAACACCCCTCACTGCCTACATCAGGGTTCTGCTTTATATTAAGACACTGTAAGACTGACTGCTGCCTTAGAGTTACAGTTTAGTAAGCTACTCTACCACAAAATCAATTTTGTACGTCTAGATCATATTCTATTTCAATCCATTCTTCATTTCATCTTATAAAATGTTATATCATTTCATTTCTTTTTCATAAATATTTGTAACTTTTTCATAAACAGAAATTTTGCAAAATATATTTACATTCCAGATATGAAAGTGTAAGGGTATATTTTGACACCGCGATAATCATTTTAGAAAACAAAATGCTTTGCAAAACCAGTTAGCAATCTAAATTGTGTTTTGCGATGTTATCTCACATTTGGTGGGGTTACATGGATTTGCGCAAAAAGCTGAGTTTGGAAAGCGTGACAACCATGAAAGAAATCTATAATCTGTTTTTATTTCTTAACCTAACACCAGCGATACGTGCAAAATGGAGCATGTGGGGAAGGATTTAATATTACTGTTGATGGAAACATTTATGATTATGAAGAGATGTAGCATTTTTAAATACTGAATAGCGCAAACAAGAAGGAAGTAGGATGGGTGGGGTTAAAATGCATATTTTATAGTCATTTAGTAATGAACTCTGTTACCAATGGTATTGCAGAATATTGCATGAGCATGAATTTGCCCTCACACTGTCATATACACCACACACCTGTTATTCAAAGCGACAAAAGAGAAAATAGATACATCTACAAGCCAATATAATAAATGCAATATGTGAGGGTCACTCAAATAACACACACACACACACACACACACACACACACACACAAACACAAACACACACAATCACACACACGCATATATATGTATATTCATATATATATATATATGTATATATATACATGTATACATATATATATGATTGTATATATAATTTGTGTGTTAGTGTAGATATATGTCTACAGTAAATTACACAGATACACACATGCACTACCATTAATGTTACAGAAGGAAAGATGAAAAAAATGATATAGGGACTAATATTCGAGAGCCCTCTTAAGGCCGAATATGTGCAGTTTTGAGCTCCAAATGTTGCTCTTAGACGTGTATTACTACATGCATGTAGTATTATACTCTGAGACAATAATGACCACCTTGCAGCTGATGGTATAATGCTACCAGAGTGACTCCCTCCATTATCGTGTAAGCTGAAAATTATGTGAAAGCACCTACATCGTGCAACGCGGCAATCGATAGAGTACAATTGCACCATAGCACAACCGGAGAAAACACAGGTATGTGTATAATGTACGGCAATTCGAAACAGATCTACGAGGAGTGTGATACCTCCTTGTTCAGACACATCGCTGTGTATACCATTCATTCCTTTGTCAAGGGGGTGAAGTCCAAGTACACGTTGCACAAGTGACAGTGTTCATCAGACTGACTATGTGATTTGACTATGTGATTTACATTGCGTACGTACACAATGTGCCCTGTGTGTGTCATGTCGCACCGCTCGTAAACTAACACTGAGACGAAATACGATACAACAGTTTGGCACAGTCCCTAGTACATTGTCTACGGCATCGACGCAGTCGCCACATTTTCTCATAGTGTTAACATCTTGTACACAGCAGACATATTCAAAAAAAAAAAAAAAAACAACCATTGAATTAAACATTGCGCTTACACTGGACAATGAGCATGTGACATAAACAGTGATTCTAAAATATATTGCACTGGAGCCATGCAGGTTAATGTTCCAAATGCGCCGAAATGCACCAAATTAAGTTCATGTTTATTATGTAAATTAATATTTACTGTGTGTAGCGACATAATTATTAGGGAGATTTGAAAATCAGAACGATGTCATTATCTGTAATCTCTCGCGGTTCTGTCTGTTACCAAATTGCCAATCTTTGGCAATGGGAACCTCTGAAATCTCTACTTTATAATACAAAATTGGGCAAACACATGCACTTCCACCCACCTAGAAAATACGTATCACGTTTTTCTACCTCGTCTTGGTAGAGCTTTCTGCGTGATTTTGTCATGCTTGCTTACATATACGTCTTAATATACAGGGTATTTTGAAAAGGGGTTTCCAGAAGCATAAATTGACATTTAATGACAATACAGAATCCTGTTGGCACGAAACATCATTTAAGTATGAAGGAGGTGTAAACTCAACCCGTACAAAAGTTATGATTTATTCAAGTTTTGGATTAATACATTGTGGGATGAAGAGACAACAACACAATGGATGTCAATAGAGTATATAAATATGTAAAGAACATTAATGCGAAGAAAATTAAAAGAAATCCACTGTTTAATGAAAAGTAAATAACTTCTCTTATTCCTACTTTATGCTCATTGCAAGTGATTGACAAATAGTCTTTACGGACGTAATAAGCACCGATTATTCAGTGTCTTCAATGTAGTAGCCATGACGGGCACAAAATTCACGGACACACTATAAGGCACCTCCTTTGGCATCATTATACCACTAATTGCTACTGACATAATCATGTTAAAGGAAATCTCGTCCTCCCTGTCTGCAACTGGAGTTGAGTCGAGAGCTCTTTCCCAATTATGCTAGGAAAATGAAACGTAAGGAACATTCTCTTTATATTTCTTGCTTTTTGGTGGTACTGACACCAGAAACTCTTCCTGTATCCACCCAAGACGGCAACTTGACCTAAACAATACTTTGAAAATTCACATCTTCGGACTAAACTCCTGTGTTCTGCTAGCATTTCTATATACACTGAAGCCACATGCACATACTGGGGTACCGGGTACATTTCCTTTGAAAATTTGCAGTTTCATTGTAATGTCCCAAAGATTACAGGAAAGATGTAAATTAATTTGTATTACACTATTATAGCATCAGTAATTTCCTGACAATCATGCTAGTCTCTGATATAGGTATGTTATTTTGCTCACTTTATCTTATTATTGCACATTCATTTAAATGTTATTGTTGTTTCTTGTTTTTGTTTTTACAATGTCTACTTTATTATGATCAAACAGTGGCGTCGTTGAAATTGAATCAACAATTAAACTATGTCATCGCCCGGTGTAAAAACAAACGACATGGAAAGTGATACTAGCTCATCAGACATCGCAAAGAATTCTGAAACAACTGCTCTTACCAAGGTATTACATCCATTGTATCGTGTTGCTCAACCTATGTTTACGGAAGAGAGATAAAATTTAACAGGAGCATACGTATACGTATTATGTGTACATGCATGCACGAAACTGGCATTTCTGAGAAGTCAATGACACTTTTCTTTTGAGAACTTATATAACAGACAAGCACATCAACAGGCAAAAGTGTGCATCAAATTATACGATTTGTAGTGCTTTATAGGGATGGTTTTCATTATAGGCCCTACAAAAAGAAATAATGTAATTATGGAAAGAATGGTTTTATATCCTCAGCGATACTTATATTACATTCAGTGTTGACATTGCCGAGTATCCAACAAGTTTGTAAGTCAAACGATATCTTGAGGAGTGAAATACTGTTCACGGCATGTTATAACCCTAGCAAAAGCCCAAGGGGAAGGGAGTGACCACATTGTTTTCCCCTACCAGACTTTTATTTGTCACTCCTTCGCCCTTTCTCAAATTTCAACCAAATTTGGTGACTTTTCCTAAAAATCATATTGCAAACGTTTTGATGTATAGTTTAGCTATATTTGATATCATTGGTAGCCATGGTAACCTTAAACTGACAACCATGTCAGTCAGATTTTGCATCTACAGTATTTTCTGTTCCAATTTCAGTTAACAATATTACAGTATATGAAATGGACGTTCTGGCTGAAATTCACTGATGAAGCAAAATGTGAAGTAATTATGATCCTGATTTTTTTTTTTAGTACATGTCTTTTCTTTGTTTTTATGTGACAAAGTCGTAAAACAATGGATGTAATAGAGACAAATAAAACCAACGGTGTTTCCCAAAGATTGACCTTATATCATTTTTGTGTCATTTTGAATCCTTTCCCCAAGTTATGTCTGCCACATCGTTAGATTATCATATTATCAATCTGCAAACTATACATTCCAATATTATGCAAATATGAAATGTGATAACTGTAGTCTATCCCAAACATGTCATCAAAAGTTTTATAACGCATTCCTTTATATTGCTATTAATAGCGCCCCCTTGTAGTGACCTCCAGAAATTCAAATATACGGTGATGTAGACTATGCGTTGTTCTACCTATTTGTTAAATATGACGATACATCAAATAATTACAAAAAAAGTTGCATAGGGTCCCCCCCCCCTTGGACCTGGGAAGGGTCAAAATAGCTTGGGTTTGATAGGGTTAAACAGATATATCGCCTTAGCTGCGGTGGATCCCCCCTCCCCCCCCCCCACACACACACTATTTTATTCAATTACATTCTCCAATTCACCTCCTAGTAATTATAACTTCTACAAGCATAATTTTTTATTTCCCAAAGCTGAACTGCGGTCAATAAGAGTTTTAAAAGTTCACGCAGTCACAGTCCAACTAATTGTAACCATGACTTGCACAGTTCTGCTTTACCTATATTCCGGTTATTACTTTTGCCTAGCAGACGCAGCAGAAGGAGAAGAAGAAGAAGAAGAAGAACAGTAAGAGAGTGACAGTCACCGTTGGTACTACAGGCGGGTCAGACCGAGTGGCAGGATTGATAGCATTATTACGTGATATGGACGATGTTGTAGAGAGCGTCAACTACAGAGAGATACCCTATAACGTGAGAGACATGAGCCAATTCGAGTTCGATGACATGGACGTGTTCATTCTGTGTCACTCCATTACCAACAGACGACTATCTATTACTGATGTCCATGATGCTCTCTATGATGATTTACTCAAAAGAGCTTGTCGCAAACTAGGTATGTACATGTTTCGAGTTTGACGATACGTTGAAATAGTATACCTATTTTATTCAACGTATCGTCAAACTCGAATGCATCTTTGATATTTCTTTCTTCTTTTGTGGTCGGGATTTTATTGATCAGGACAAAACATTCTCTTTCTCATATCAAAGTTGCATGACATCGTATATTTCGACATTACAAAAACAAATATTGACCTTACCATAACAGCTGCCGGTCAGCCAATGACAGAAGAAGACGTCTGATCAATTTTTGGACCATCCAATATCGTGCGTTAATATCGATGCAATTCAGAATCCTATACAACGAAAAAACGAGGGGAAGATAGAGAATAAATAGCTTTTAGTGCAAAAACCAAAAAAAAAAAAAAATCAACACAAAAACACACAAAACACATGCTAAAGTTTGATAAGAAAAAAAAATAAACAAAGGTAACTAGCTCGTTGATGCATATATATATATATATATATATGCTCTAAGCTAGAGACACGCCACTTTTTAGACATTTTAGTTTGTGTAGACACTATTGTTTGTTTTGCTAATCTGCTATATGCTTTTCAACGTCATATTTTCTTTCCAACAAGCCCCCCCCCCCCCCAGAAAAAAAAAACAAACTTAAAAAAAAGTGAATCAAACAAAATAATAGAATACGATTTCAGGGTATGAATTTATTACCCACAGCTTACAGAAAACTCATGCGATGTATTTAGTGTTCAAAGAGAAATGGGATCTTTATAGAGTATGTAAAAGAACAAAAAACGTACAAACTGTCAGACGGTGAACTGAGATACTTAAAAGCAATCCCCTCCATTAATTTTGCAACAAATCTGATCTATCCATTGTGTTCACACATGCAGTTCCAAGAGCATCTAAGTGCTAAGCTTGAAAGAAACAGACCTATGGCATGCTATAAACAGATCCACATTTCTCTGTGACCTCTTAGTTACCAAACTGAATGAGGTTTTCTGCAGAATAAGTAAGGTGGTTTTTTTTTTTTTTTTGACTCTGAAAGGCATTCAGACAGTTTAGTCATACTAAAAAATATATATTCGGAAATCCAATTATATACATGTATTTTGGTGTATATATATATACTGTATATTCTTCATATCATTCTCGATTTATACGACCTTTTTTTTTTTTTTGTCAGATAAGGAAAATGTGATCATCGTTGGGTACGACTTCAAAGATAGTGAACTTAAAGGCGATGTTCCTGCAAGCAAACTGAACGCTTTCAAGATCCAGCAGCCGACTGCGTGCGAGAAATCATCCGCTGTACTGTTTGCCGGGCAATGCGCTTCCTCACCGCCGGAGTTGCCGGAGGATCAACACTACAAACTCTGCTGCAGTTTGCAGAAAGCAACTCCGCCACAAAAATGTTGTGTAATACTGTAAAGGCAAGACTCTTTTCGCACCCTATTTGCGAGCAATTGATTCAATTTTATGTGTTTATTTATCCAAGGAGGTGGTCGCTTTCCATCTTGCCGGTTTATCTTATGTAAACTGTAAACATGTTTCTTGTGTTAGGAAAGGCGACAATTTTCGTTCACGAATGATGATAGCAGAAACGTTTGAAATGTCATTTGAGAATATTATAACACTTTTATGACAAAATTTTCATTTTGTAAAAAGCTGCATGTTTTATCATTATTGGGATCTTTTTATTTTCTGTCGTATCAAAAAAAGCGCCGGCTCATGGAGACATACATTTAATGAGTTAGACGTGCAGCTCGCCTAACATGTATGTCTCCAGGCTGTGATATTAATATTGTTGTAGTCTTCTCATCCGAACGGCACCGAAATTTAAGGAACGCGTAACTTTAAAACGGATCTTCCGATTTTCTTTTAACTTCGCGTTTGTGTTCTACCATTTGTACATTCCATCAATCCTCATTTGGGTTTCACTGTTCTTTCAGAGTTAGGAATTACAATGACTGTGATATTGTGAGGAGTGAATTCATTTATAGATTTCTGGCCATTTAACATACGTGCTATATCGATTTGGTTGGAAATGTTCAATGTCACATAACGTCGGCGGTTATCCGAACCGTCGTATCAGCATGAAATTTTCGCGTAAGAATGACATTTCGAGATAATCGCGTTTGAGTTTACGAATTTTTCAGTCATGATTGTCACACTTTTATGTCTGGTATTTCTAATCATTTTTATAATGCGTCAGCTTTTAATTCTAACTCTCACTCTTGTATTCTTAGGAATGATGCGAGAAATAGCAAGAGAGCGACATGTATGTTTTTTTCTCTCTCTCTCTTTTTTTTAGTTTGCAAAGACCGAAATGTCATTTTCCATACGACAGTTTTGTTGACCCCTCGCACAATATTTTCGGTCACTGAAACGTCGTATAATAGGAGAGGATGGCGTATCACTACGTTTATCACGCCCGCCTGTGGGGAAATGAAAATATGAAATGATAAGACTCTATAAAAAGTGACAGTCACACAAAAATTACATCAAATTAGAAAATAAAGATTTCACAGTATGTATAACGGAATGTCCACTATCGAAACTACTAGATATCTCAAAATCGAAAATTTGACCCCAAAGCAGGATATACGACGGTTCCAATGACCACCGACAATCAATGTCCTATTAGCCTCGTTCAAGATCTTGAAGTCAGTTAGTTATAGAGTTCTGCATGAAAAAGAATAAAAAATGCAGGAAGAAAAACAAAGTGGGAAACTTCCATAGGTGACCTGGAGCCGCTTCACTGCCGGTGTTTCATTTTATGTCGGTCACTTTCATTTCAGTTAGAAGAAAAAAAATGCATTTACTATAAGTATTCAATTTAATTCAATTCAATTCAATTCATTTTTATTTCATTCTTCTTTTTCCAACAAAACTTAACACATAATAAATCTGGAATTACATCATAAACATAAACATTCGACTTCGCAAAAGATAAATGATACAGATAAACAAAAGAAAAATGCATACTGGCAAAAAAAAAAAGGTACAAAGTTATGCTTCAGTTGAGAAAACTGAATGTCAGTATGAAATAAACAGTATGGTTGGGTGTCCATAATATCGGACACCTAATGTTTTTCTATCAATAGAAACGTGAAAAATCTCACAATTTGCCTGAAATTTTACTCACGTGTGGAGAAAATACTCCGGATTCACAAGCGCGCACTGAAAATGCGATCTGAGGTACGCGCTCTAGATGGCGGCTTCGAACGCGTGGGGTGTCATTTTTTCCGCACTCAGTTGCCCGGCTCATATCGACCGACCACCCCGCCCTCTATTGACAATACGTATAAAGCGTACTTAAACGCGTTTTTTCGACAAGCTGCTGTTTTTTTCTAGTCGTAATTTTTTCCCCAGTAATATTTGAATATATTTTGAATCCTTCGATATTACTTTTGAAGGACTGTTTGATGAATTTGACTTGATTTTCATTAGGAAACTTTTCATCGTAATTGAAATAAATTAGATGAGTCGGTTTGTTTTTTCACGGTATTCATTTCTCGTTTCTGCATCAACTCGTACGGTCGTAGCGCAAGCGGGCGACAAAATGTTTATGTCATGTGTATGTGTAACGTACTGTGCATGATCGTACAAGCGGCGGTGACAATTTTGCGGTCAAAATCGTCAAATTTATTACGGAAGGATACTCTACATCTAACAACGAGTCAGCAAAGGTAGGCCTAGTTATATGTAGTTACACGATAAACCTTATGCGATTTTGCTAAATTTCGGTAATTTAGAGGGAATACTTAGTTATTTTCGCCACATTTTACTCGGTAGCGTAGCCCAGTGAAGAATCGAACACCGTTGCGCGTAGTCCCATGCGTACATTTTCTTTCTGTACGCGCAATGCCATTATAATGCGCGGCCGGTCGTTATGGACCCGGTCGGTGGGTTGGACCCCTACCATACCAGAAATCGACACTAACTCTTTTCTGTGCATGGTGGCCCGTTCAGGTCACTCAAATCTTAATAGATTTGAAATGTTTTTGGCAAAAAAAAAAAAAATATATATATATATATATATATATATATATATATTTCCGGATATTAAAGGAAAAATAAAAATAATTTTTGAATTCCAATTACCAAATCGGCTGTCGGAAATTAATTTCGGAAATTTGGCCAGAAATCATGGAATATTTTGGCCCCGGACCATCTGACCACGGCTATTTTCGACTGTTATAGACTTGATTTTAAAAAAAATCATTGTGATATTATGATAAAGAAAAAAATATATTTTCTTAGAAGTTTGGTGATTAGATATTTTTATGAGGGGACTGCAAACTACAAGCCCTGTTTTTTAGCAGTCCCCTAGGAAATATGCAGGATAATGATGTTATTACAAGATATTCGATGGGTAACGACGAAAATGCGAAATATTAACCAAAAAGGTTCAGTCTCAGTACTTACCCGAACGGGGTCAGGCTAAACTCGGACTCGGGGATATCTCGGCTTCGCTTTGACGGCGGGATGAGTTGTAATGGTTGTCCCTCTGATTGTACAGTGTTGTCCTATGGGAGCGGCCTGTATAAACTAGCGCTTCGTGTTCAACTGGCTACTCGCAGTAATGGTCCGAGTTGTTACCTATCAAGCACCTCTAAAACATCTATTATCTTTGGTTGTTACAACGCGCGCATCAAAAACCTCTTTTGCGCGCATGCAAACTTAGTGTGCGCCTATCAAGCACCTCTAAAACAATTAGCCATGTCTACACCTATCCAAAAACTTGTAGTTATTGACCGATTCTGTGACGCGCTATGTGTATTTTTGGCATGGGCAGCGCCATTACTGCGGTGTCTCAGCCGACCCCCCCTTCTCTCTCCCCACCCCTCTCACGCGCGCAGAATGAAAAACTGATGCATGGTTGCTTTAGCCAATGAGCGTCTCGTACTGAGTGCGCGAATGCTTGCTTAGTGCGCGAACCTTTGTTACAAGTGCGCGATAAACATGTTGCCCGTGGGGTGGGGGAGAGCAGGGGGGGTCGGCTGAGACACCGCAATTTGAGCTCATGGCTGCGCCCAGTGCCATAAAATGTCTGCTGCCCTCAACGAACCCGAATCGGTCAATACTAACTACGAGCGCAAAAATGCGTTCCCCTAACCACGACAAAACTTCGATGCCGTTCACACCTACATGCAGTTAGCAAAACCTCGAGGTAAAGATAACTACGATAGAAAATAAAGGGCGCCTAGTTTGCACATTGGGCAACACTATTGTGGAAAAAACTGAGCGTCGTGGTTAACAAAACTCCGTTCACATCTGTCATAGTTTAAGCGCGCTGCCACAGCGCGCTTAAGGACGTTCCTCAGTTGAGTTTGTGCGCATCCTAGCTGCGCAGGTGTCAGTGACGTAACAAAGAGCGTAGAAGCGCACGCACGAGTGATGAGCTGAGCTATCTGAGCTGAGCAGCTGCTAGTAGATCGAGCTAGAGTGTGGTATGTGTACGTACGGATACCCGACAGCTCCCCACCGCGGCCGCGCCGGGCAGCCGCGCTGGGCGGCCTCGCTCGGCTCGCGTGCCGACTGTACGCGTTACAATCTGTACATACCACGCAAAGTTCAGCGGTCCGAGCCGCATATATGGTCATTGTAGCACAACACTGATTGACGGAATCGCGAAGCTTGGAAGTGGAACAGAGCTGTTTCCATTTTCAATCCATAGATCTGTTTTGTGACATGAAGTTCATTATCCGGTCACCAACATGGTATTCTAGGTCGATTGCTAAGGTACCAAGGGCCTATAGGCCCTAGTCGGGGTCTAAGGCTCACTAGTCTATTGGACTAGGTGTTAAAACAACAACAACAACAACAACAACAACAATAACAACAACAACAACAAAACAAGCATATGACAAACATTTCATCCTTAGGTCTAGCAGCTAAAACAATCTGAGTGTCTGTTAAAATCTAAATTAGATCTATATAAACTTGTCATTACTAGTAATACAAAATATTGGGGGTTTTTTTATTTTTGGTTACAAAATACAAGGTCACGAAAGTGTTATCAAACAAGAATATTCATCACTTTCACCATTCTTATATTTTTTTTTTTTATTACCAAATCTGGTGTAACAAAAGGAGAATCAATTTTTTTTTTTTCGGGGGGGGGGGGGGGAGGTACTTCTCCATACTTTTTGAGCTTACAACACGCACTTTACCAACCACTGCAACAACCAACACATGCAATCTACAATCAACGTCATTGTATTAAGATTTGTTTTTCATTTGGAGGACCGTCAGACTAATGCCAAAACTCCCATTTCCTTATATTCATTCTTCTTCCTCCATTATCACTTTTTGTATTATACATGGTTACAGCAAGTGGGTAAAACAAACAAACAAACAAGCGTGCATATCAATAATATGGAGTTTTCCACGCTTGCATCCACATAATATCGTTATGGCTGTGGAAGGGAAATGATAACAAAAACGCACATGGACCTTTCTTTCTGAATATTTTTCACCATATCACTGCAATTGTGACATGTTTTTTTGTTTGTTTGTGTGTGTTTTTTTTGTTTTTTTGTTTTTTTGTTTTTTTTTTTAAAGAAAATGGGGTTTCGAGTGAACCGCATGAAATTCATGCATCCTAGCAGGGTATATCCCTGCATTGGTTCCTGACCAGATTTGGGGGTCTTACGATGATTTCCGTCGCAAGGAGGCTCTGCTAGCACTAAAACGAGCATTAAGTAACCCTTCTTCTACAATTTGATAAAGTTTCGTAAAATTGGCATGGGTATTGAATGTACAGCATGACATTCACGAACCCCACCTGTAATCAGGACACCCACGAGAGGTTTATAACCAGATTTTGGGGTCCGGTGAGGTGATTTCTATCATCTGGGGATGCTGCCAGCACAAAAATTAGGACATGAACCCCCACTTTTTATTGTTTTTCTGGAATTAGTAAGCCTTCTTCTATAATTTGGCAAAGTTTCGTGAAAATGACATGGGTTTTGAATGAACAGCTAGCATAAGTTTTATGAACCCACTTGTCAGGGTATCCCTGCGTAGGTTCTTGACCAGATTTTGGGGACTTATACGATGATACATGTCGCATGGGGGCGCTGCTAGCACAAAAACGAGCACATGAACCCCAACTTTCAATTATTTTTCTGGAATTAGTAAGCCTTCGTCTACAATTTGGTCAAGTTTGGTGAAATTGACATGGGTTTTGAATGAACAGCATAAGCCTAATGAACTCATCTTGTCAGGGCATCCCTGCATAGGTTCCTGACCAGATTTTGGGGACTTACGATGATATATGTCGCATGAGGGCGCTGCTAGCACAAAAACGAGCACATGAACCCCCACTTTTAATTATTTTTCTGGAATAAGTAAGTCTTCTTCTACAATTTGGTGAAGTTTCGTGAAATTGACATGGGTTTTGAATGTACAGCATGAGATTTATGAACCCACCCTGTCAGGGCGACCCTTATATTCCTGACCAGATTTGGGGGTCTTACGTTGGTATATGTCGCATGGGGGCGCTGCTAGCACGAAAATGAGCACATGAACCCCCACTTTTCATGGTTTTTCTGGAATCATTAGGCCTTTTTCTACAATTTGGTGCAGTTTCGTGAAAATGACATGGGTTTTGAATGTACAGCATGAGATTTATGAACCCACCCTGCCAGGGCGTCCATGCGTAGGTTCCTGACTAGATTTTGGGGTCGTACTATAGTATATGTCGCATGGGGGCGCTGCTAGCACAAAAACGAGCACATGAACCCCCACTTTTGATTATTTTTCTGGTATTAGTGAGCCTTTTTCTACAATTTGGTCAATTTTCATGAATTTGACATGGGTTTTGAATGTACAGCATAAGTTTTATGAACCCACCATGTCAGGGCATCCCTGCATAGGTTCCTGACCAGATTTTGGGGACTTACGATGATTATGTCGCATAGGGGCGCTGCTAGCACAAAAACGAGCACATGAACCCCTACTTTTGATTGTTTTTCTGGAATAAGTAAGCCTCTGTCTACAATTTGGTAAAGTTTCGTGAAATTGACATGGGTTTTGAATGTACAGCATAAGTTTTATGAACGTTGTCCTTTTGCTCACCCCTAACAGAAAACGTCGATGAGAAGGATTTGAGAGATTTCGGTGTTTTCTGCCGCGTGAGGGCGCTGTTTGCTGAAGAATGAGAGTGTAAACCCTAACTTTAAAACCTTTTCCTCGTTTTGCGTACCCTTTTCTGCAATTCTTGCAAATTTGGAGAAAATAACGTGGATTTTGAAAGAATTATGGGGATTTACGTTTGTCATTGCAGATTTTGTTGCCAATCATGGTCTTGATCATGTAACGCTATCATTTTGGTACAGGACGGCAGATTAGTCATATTCTTCAAAGTCCCGTAGAAGAAAAACAAGCACATGAACCTATGGTTTTATTTACATATTTGGGCTTCGGATGGGTCAAAGTTACGGTATGGAAAGTTTCAAGAAAATGACATGGATTTCACTTTAACTGAGGAACGTCCTTAAACTACGCGCTTAAACCACGACAACACCCTAAGAAATCTTGTGGTGTTGTCGTGGTGTCTTCGCCTTAAGGTTTTGTCGTGGTTTTCTAAACTACATGCGTCTACATCTACGCTAACTTGGAGTTTAGTGCCTCGTAGTTTACAAAACCTCGAGGTTTAGAAAACCTTAAGGTAAAGGGACCTAGGTGTGAACCTCACTAATCAAAGGCGCTTGATAAACAACAACAAACACCCCAAAGACCGCGCGTCTCAGCAACTGAGGACCGCGCGCTGTCATTAGGTGATCCGAGAATCCTCTCGGATCACCTTCTGTATCTGTCCGGATTCTTTATTCTTCTTTATTTCTGGACAAAAGTTGTGCAGAGGTTAGCTCAGAAAGTCCACTTCCTATCAATGTCAAAATTATTTTTGTTTTGTTTTGTACAGGATTACGTTAGCACGCACTTTCCTGTCCGTTCAGTTAGGCCTCATTTGGTATTATGCAGTGGCCAGTAGAATGTGGCGATCACTTACTGCGTGTGAATTGTCTGAAATAGGGTCGAATTTTTCCCGAGACTGAGTTAGTCTGCAGCCTTCTGGAATAAAAGTCGGTTTTCCTACTATTATTATTTTTCTCAAAATACTCCAAACCGACTCATCATTCCGGCAAACCGCGTCAGCCAGGTACAACGGTAAGTTTCTTAGTGGACTCTTTCGATATATTGCAAGCAAAAATGAAATGGTGCTAGACGGGTTCTCAAGCACTTACCGGAACTTAGTTTTCACTTTAAATACAAGTTAAGCATGAGTTAATAGCTTCATAGCATACTTGGCAACATTTTTGGCAATTTGCAACACATTCAACAATGTATAACTGTAAATGAATATATAGTGAGTATAATATGTAGCATACAAACATAATATCATACAATAAAAAATATAAAACATATATCATAAATAAACTAAGTAATATAATTACCTGCTGAGCAGACGTGTGGGTTACTTGGGTGTCTTGTGGCTGTCTTGTGGCGGGATGTGAGTGATCATGTGATATTGGGGGAAGGTTTGTGTGCGATGGTGCATGTCACTGAGGCAGGAGTGGGGTAGTATAAAGAATTAGGTTCAGTGTTACAAGTGTGTCAGTGCAGATGGAGGGTTGTTAACAATTAAGATACAATAAGCATTCTCGTGGTCATTAACCCCTACAGCTGGTTTACAAACAATCAAAAGAGCAGGCATGGAACTCGGGTACAGACAACGAGTGGATGGTGTGTTGCCACTTGTCCCTAGGCACATAACACAGAAATATACAATATACACATTTGATTATATACACGTGTATACCAAAATTATTACTGACCATGCTCTTACCACATAGTATGACAAAACTGTATTGCGCAGTATGATATACTGTTTTTCCTGTGTACACCTCTATCCATCTGTCTATTCATCTATAATCATCACTTCCTATACAAATCATATATATACACATACATATATATAATACATTTATACATGCACACATATTTCCGATAGATACAATCTCATTTTACATAAAACCCGGGTACAGATAAAGAGGGATGGTGTGTTGCCACTCGTCCCTAGACACACAACACAGAAGTATAACAAAAATTATTGCTGACAGAATCTTCATGCTCTTCCCACGTGATATAACAAAACTGTGTCGCACAGTATAATAATGTTGTTTTTCTTGTGCACACCTCTACCTGTCTCTCTATCTGTAATAATCATTTCCTATACATATCATCGGCCCTATAATATTCATGCATCCATGTCATGATCATATACACATGCATACATTATATATATGTATATATATATATATATATATATATATATATATATATATATACATGTATATATGTATGTATATATATATATATATATATATATATTTTCCTTCTAAACATTATGTGATAACTATATAGATAACGATGCCCATCAATCAACCAATACAACATCAAAAAATCAATCCTTTTCCAATAAATACAATATCATCTTAGATAAGAATAATCCATACACATTTCCAAAATACCATTCTATATTTTTTTGTTTGTTTGATAGATACTTTATTTTCTGCAAATCAATATACATAAGTTACATAATCATGAAGATGCAGGAAGAATACAAAGTAAATTCAACGCAAAGTCGTTTGACTTGCATAAACCACGACATTCGTATTATAAGTACATAATCATGAACATGTAGGAAATATATAAAATAAATTTAACACAGTCTTTTGACTTGCATAAACAACGATATGAAAGAAATATAATATACAATATGCATGTCTATGCAGCAGTGATAAGAATAACATTTATAGTTAAGAAACGATTATGCAGAGGGCCGCCATTATAAGCATTGCTTGAAAAGATGGCCGGCCCGAGGAAAAGATAAGGACGTACTAGATTCGTAACGATATAAATTCTGCTGCGAAGGTAGCAGGGGAGAATAAACTCTAGTGTGTGATGGTGGTGGTGGTGAATGTGTGTGCAGGTGCTTGAAGGTGCACAATGGCAGATAGGCTGGAATTTAGAATAATAAAATTGGTTTACTGAAAGAGGGGACGATATGCGTTGTTGCTATCGGGAGACCAACATTAATTGTATAATTTGTTTGTTTTTAGTTCGTATTTGAAGTATACTGTAATAAAATGTACTTCTTTAACCCTAATCAGGCTGGGCTTTTTTGGCTATGCTATATCTGGGGGGGGGGGGGCGGATTCCGCCCCCCCCCCTTCAGATCTCGCCTATGGAACGCGCGATCGCGCCGAAAATCGGCACACGCGACGCCCGCGATGTATTCTATCAAAATGTATGGTTGCTTTCTCCGAAAAATTATTCTTATATTTTATATTAATTAATTATTGTAATTTATGCATAAAATTAGTTTTGGGCTCTAAATCACTTATTAATGCTCCAATTAAGCTAATTTCTTTTTAAAAATGTTTCTTATATCATTCTTCTGAGACATAGGATAAAAAAAAATCTGTATCGAAATCAATTTCTTATGTATTTTATTGTTTTTTGAATTTCTTATGTATTTCTTTGTTTTTTGACCTTTTGTTTTTGTTTGTTTTTTGGCTAAAATTTGTCACAGACATTTTTCGAAGCATTATTATGCTAAAATAAATTAATTTCGGCCATTCTAAGTGAAGATATGAATTTTTATGTGAATTAATTGAAAAAACACAATTTGCATTGGATTTGTACACAAAATCACGTTTTGGAGCAATTTTGGGGTTGACAAATTTTTTTCGCACGGGCCTCACGTCAAAACGGTACGCGCGGGCGCAACAATTTGGGTCTCAAAAGTTGCGCGATACTTGAAAGAAAAAAGTCATGAAACATCACGGCGGGAGCTTATCGCGTTGCGAAGATATTGCGCGAAACGTCGAGGGGGGGGGGGGCGGAATCCGCCCCCCCCCCCCAGCCTGATTAGGGTTAAGTTTGCTTTAAAGGGTGTGTACAGTTCTGGTCGAGGTGAAGATTTAGCTTTTAACGTTTTGTGAGATATTCAGAAACCACTCTATGAGATGTTAAAGAGCATGCAGTTCTAAGGGGTATCAAAAGTTTATTCGATGAAAATCGGTTTTGAAATGGCTGAGATATCCAAAAACAAGGTGAAACAAAGAGATACTAATAAAGTTGGGGCATGTCGCCTTTTATTATTAGCACTTTTTTGGATATCTCAGCCATTTGAAAACCAATTTTCATCAAATAAACGTTGAATCCTTCTTAAAATCACATGCTCTTTCATATTTCATAAGAGGCTTTTCATTATCTCACTTAGCAATGTTCAAAACATGAATCCCTACCTCAACCAGTACTGTACAGTCCCTTTAAATGAAAACAAAGAGGCACACTGTTTCAACTCCTCAGGAAGAGTGTTCCATGTATCCGGACCTTGATGTCTAATTGACTTTTGAGCAAGTAAAAGCTTCGGATTACTTAAATGAAAATCATGGGAACGACGGGTAGGGTATAAGTGAATATGGTCATTGGTTACTAGGGTATTATGAAAAAATGGTAATAAATTTCGAGTGTGTTTATACATAAATATGGCAGTTAGGTATAGATGTATATCATGGGCCTTCAAAGTTTTTAGGCGATAAAATATGGGATCAGTGTGAGCCAAAAAAATTGAATGTGTGCATATACGAAGAGCCTTTTTCTGGAGAAGAAAAATTGTGTTCAATTTTGTTTTGCTACTGTTGCCCCATACAATATTACAGTACATTACATATGGTAAAAATAAAGTGTTGTATAACATAATTAAAGTTTGATCGTTAATTAAGTATTTTATTCTTCTTAAAACACCAGTTGCTTTAGATATTGCTGTTGTAATATTCTGAACATGAGTATTCCAAGATAGATTGCTATCTAGGGTCACTCCTAGGAACTTGGTTGAATGTTTCTCAGCAATGTTTATATCATCAATAAAAATACTTTGAGGAAGGGTGGGCTGGGATTGCAACGTATGAAAGTGTATAAAACATGTCTTATCAATATTCAATGAAAGCTTATTACTTCTAAACCATTTCGAGATGTTGCTTAATTCCGTATTTAATGTATCAACCAGTGTTACAATGTCCTTGTGGGAATAAAAAACATTGGTGTCGTCTGCAAATAAGATGAAATTTAAACGAGGAGAGGAATTGATAATATCATTAATATAAATCAAAAAGAGTAGGGGCCCGAGGGTAGATCCCTGAGGGACACCGCATAACACGTTAGAATATGTTGAGTGAGTGGATTTCAATGCAACATATTGTTTTCGATGACTTAAATAACTTCTGAACCACGACAGAGTAATCCCTCTCACACCATAATTATGTAATTTTTCAAGTAAAATGTCATGATCAATAGTGTCGAACGCTTTACTAAGATCCATAAAAACTCCAATTATGTGCTCCTTTTTAGTAAGCGCATCAATAATATTATCAACAGATTTAATTATAGCATAATCGGTAGAAAATCCTTTCCTAAAACCAAACTGATTCGCATTTAATATTTCATTTTCAATCATGAACGAGTGGAGACGCTTGTAAACTACTTTTTCTAAAATTTTCGATATTGCAGGTAACAATGAAATGGGTCTATAATTTTTCACCATTAAGGGATCTTCTCTTTTATAAATGGGGATAACTTTGGCCGTTTTGAAGGAGTCTGGATACTTTCCGTTGAGTAGGGATAGATTGAATATATGGGTGAGAGGGGCTGCTAGGGGGTAAATTATTTTTTTCAACAAATTCACACTTAAGTTATCAGGCCCACAGGATTTACTACATTTCAAAAATCGAACAGTATCAATAATTTCCGATTCATTAATTGGAGTAAAAAACAAAGAATTTTGATTACTTTCAGATAAATAATCTTTATAGTTCTTTATATCGTTTATGGGAATAGATGCTGCCAAAAGAAGGACCAACATTAACAAAAAAAAATTGTTAAAAATATTTGCAATTTGATCAGGATTGGTAATAACATTATCGTTGTGAGTAATGCTGTCAGGACATTCCGTAGGTTTCTTTTTCAGTATTTCATTAACGGTCCGCCAAAGAGCACTTTTATCATCCTTATTAGATTCGAGTTTATTCGGATTTACGTGAAACTCGAATCAAAGTAGTTAGTTTATTTCTATATATTTTGTACCTTTTCACGTTTTCAGGAGTAGGTTTTCTCAAAGATACTTTATAAAGGCGGTTTCGAGTGAGAATAGAACATATAAGACCTTGAGTAATCCAGGGTTGCCGAGCCTTTTTCCTTCCATTTCTTTTGGGAGTTAAAGGAATGTGTATATCACAATAATCTAATAATTTTTGTAAAAAAATTTCATAAGAAGAATTAACATCTTGGAGTTCAAAAACGTCATTCCATTGTTCTTCAAATAGATCTTGATTCAATGAATCAATATTATGTGGTGTTACGTTTCTATGCATTTTCAAATATTGTTTGGGTTGGTGGCGTATTGGGGTTGTTACAGATTTATCATTAATCATAAAAATTGGTAGGTGGTCGGATATATCTGAATAAATAATGCCGTTCGTACAGGTTTCCGTTATTACGTTAGACATTATGTTATCTATTAATGTTTTACTATGGGTGGTGTTATTTATTCTGGTGGGCTTATTGATGTGGGGATGCAGTGAATTGGAAAATAATATGTCATGGAAATGGGTGGGTTGTAATAAATCTATATTGTAATCTCCCATCAAGAAAATGGATTTTCTCTCTCCGAAGATTTCATTAATACAATGGTCGAAGTTATCAAAAAAAAAAGATTGAATGTCATTTTGTGGAGGACGGTAAATGGTACCAACTATAATATTTTTTTCCTTATCATTTAAGATTTCAATAAATAAACTTTCTGCTTCCTGAATACACAAATCAGTTCGAATTTTAAATTCAATTTGATTATTGACGTACATGGCAACCCCACCTCCTTTGCCATGCTTTCTATCATTACGAATAAAATTGTAATTTTCAATACCAAATAGGTCCGGGGAATCGGTGTGCAACCATGTCTCGGTAACTCCTATGACGGAAAATGGGAAATCATTGAGGGAACTTAAAAATAATTCAAATATTTCAAAATTTTTATTCAAGCTTCTTATATTAAAGTGATTAAACTGAAATTAGCACAAATCTGATTTGCGTTATTGAAAGGAAACTGACTGTTAAATTCGTTGATAGTGAAGTACTGGCTTGTATGGTTCACTAGCTGTTGGTCATCTATTCCAATATTAGAATCCATTTACAATGAGTGACAGTATGTGATAGCTGCATATCATGCTGGTGCAACGTGAAGTGCAGTGCACATCGTATGCACGGGGTATACGATGAGGTGCATCGGTGCGTGGTGTGCTGTAACAAACTATAAAGGAGTGATTGAATCGAAATACTTAGAGCCAGAGTCAACATAATTACGTTACTACTAGTAGTCATTTAACAAAAACAAACAAACAAACAGGGGAACTTAGCTATTAATCTGCGTGTAAATGCACATTTAACTATTATTGACCTTATTGAGTCCTCAATGTACCATACAAACTCTACCAAAACTCCTGCACTGGATTTACTATCATAAGAATAGAACATAATAAAATCTGGTTCACCTGTGAACATACAAATGAAGAGGTATTTAGCATTCAGCGACAACAACTAAAAATTAGCTTCTCTCGGAGCTCTTTGATTAGGGGTGTGAAACGTTGAAATGCGGTTTTTTCAGATCATCCTGTATAATAATTGCTTTCGCAATTACACCGCATGCATACCAACCATTGACATTTTCTAAAGTTTCTAAAGTTTTCCGCTCTCAATGTAGTGCAATATTACTCATCTACAATTAGTACCATACGGTGTGAGTGTTTTAAATTTCAAGATCCAGTATGATTCCCGCTTCATAGTGACTTTATTTGATTTTTTTTTTGTGGATAAGTTCAATGCCCGTGACCCGTACATCGTCGATTGTGTGTTCATATGTGCTGAAATGCTGTGCTACCGGAAATTGCTACCGGAATATATGAGATTAAAACCTAAAATGGCATTAAAACGCTTTATCCAGGCGAGGAAAGCGCATGTTTTAGAGACAAGACACCAAATAGGTTAGTCATCGCATTCTTCATCAGCGACCAGGATGCGATGTGATGTTGGATTAAAATCCGTTTCTGAAGCAGAACATACACACAAGGGTATACGTCTGCTCCTGGTCGGACGGATTTCAAAACTAACCTGGGGTGGTATTCTGAGACCGTTTTATCTCTGTTGTAAGTCTGTTATAGCAAATCGGTATTCTGAACACCGTTTTATCTCAGTTGTAACTTCTGTTGTAACTAGTGTTTCATCTTGCGCACTCTTTGCCTGCGCATACCATTGTCTTAGGGTATGCGCACGCGCGTAACAGTGGGCGCAAACCTGAACACCCATTAGATTACACGGTATTCTGAAAACTGTTTTATCTTCTGTTGTAAGTCATGCCCCGTGCAAATTTATGCTTCTGAGATAAAACAGGGTGGAGGGTGTTATAACTCCGTTGTAACTTTCGTTTTAATTTATGTTAGATAGTGAGATTATTCATCAACTAAATATTGTGGTATGCGAGTTCAAAATCAAAAAGATATACAAAAAATAAAAACAATGTATGTACAGAAAGGCAAATGATATAGCAGTTTGACAAAATGTAAACTCATTCCACGATACAAAATTTGGTAACAGTAACATTGCAAGTACATACGCGTAGCATAATTATGCGCATACTAAACACACAAACACATGAACAGAAAGGTTACCGGCACCGTCGGCACTAACTTGTTTTAAGCACTATTCATTTCAAAAATATCTTTCAAAATATTAGATATTTTTTAATATGATTTCACTATCTTCACCAATAAGAATTCATTATCAGGTATACCTTTTGGTGTTTCAAAAATATTTATTGCTGGGGATGGCGCGAATCCTAAGAAAAGTATTAGAAGTCTAAGGTTCCATGGTGGAACTTGACGTGATAATGATCTCCAAGAGATATTTTGTGAAGATAGTGACAACAACAACAATAATAATGATGATAATAATAACATGGCATTGCAAGGGCTTAACTTAATTTAGAATCGTCTAGTTCCCCATAAACCATGAAATTTGGGTTCCTCTTATGAACGCCAGATATCTTCTTATTTTTTAAACAAAATTTCAAATAAGAAGACTCAATCTGAGATAGCTTTGCGAATCCCCTACTGCACCAACTATACGTCAAAACCGGTAAGAAGGTACAATGATCAAGCTTCTGTTGTAACTTTATTTTATCTCTGGCTTTCTTTACCTGCGCTTACCATTGTCCTATTTCTGCGCACGCCAGAGAATGAGCGCTTGTTAAGACGCGCAGAGTTAAGCAAGGCGCATTTGCCCAAGGGAGCAATCTTATTGGTTGAGCTACTTCTAACAATATTTCCTATTGGATATGATTATTGCGATGGGCGTGCTTATCATGACTTATACAACACCGTTAAAACAGTTTTCAGAATACCGATTTACAACTGTTTTAGCGGTGTTATAGCTCACAGACTTACAACACAAGTTACAACACAAGTTACAACAGAAATAAAACGGTGTTCAGAATACCACCCCTGCTTGTGATGGAATGCGTCTAGTCTGGTAGTGCTGCCACAGTGCATGGTAACCGCGCAGTGTGTCTGTGCGCGTTTGGCGTAGCAACGACGCATCCATGGACTGGTTCCCTCCACGAAGAGCCGAAGATGAAAGGATGAAATCAGTGTTAAAAAACATGACAAAACATATCTCATATATATATATATATATATATATATATATATATATATAATTATACATATATATACACACACATATATATAATTATATCTAATATATATATATATATATATATATATATATATATATGTATATATATATATTATATATATATATTATATATATATGTTCATCTTGGAATTTTCCACGTGTTGGACTTCGAATGTTGTAATTATTAGAAGAAAGAGTCTCAAGTACGCCATGGATCCAACGATTACACAAAAATTTTATTACAAAATTTTCGGTCTGCCTCAGACCTTCGTCAGTGCAAAGACAATGATGGACAATGATAAACATGAATCATAACAACAATCAGCGTGTTTCTACAGAGAATCCGATAGACCTAGCATTTTCAAGCGCGTAATCAAACAGTGCGCTAACGCGGAACCGGGTTGTTTCTACAGAAAGCGCATAATCGGATTGAATCCGATTCTCCACCTGAATGCAGGTGTGACCGGATGTCTGGAAAGTTGGCTGGTGCATTGTGGGCGTGGGTCAAGGTCAAGCATCTACTGATGATGATGCGGATACGATCACCGACTGAACGAAACTGAGCACAGGGCCTGCCTAGCTAGCCTAGCCCTGGGCCGGCCGGCCCGGCCTAGTGTGGGTAGGTTGAGGGGTCTAGATATCGCGCACGTAAATTTGAAATGCTCTTATAATAGAAGTTATTCTATAATCGTACCTGAATTTCTCAATGAATATCACGAAAAAGCAGAAAAATCACCTCCCAGAATCTCCTGATGATACGATGACGGAGTAGTGCGCTGTCGCCGTTTGTATGTCGGACTTTCTTTTATGCGTTCAATTTCTCGGGGTATGTAAAGATCGCGCAGCTGCCCTCTGTAGTTTCATGCGTGAAAGTGTCTGCCCCTCTGCGGCTGTAACGTGCTCCGGCTTTCGTAGAATATTTTTTCACTTGATATTAAATTTGTCCCTGTTATAAGCAACAGCAGTTTTACCTAACTTGTGTATATTATTGTTATTATTATTATTATATGTGTTATTATTATTATCATTATTATTATTATTGTTATTATTATTATCATCATTATTACTATTATCACCACCACCATCATCGATCATCATAATCATCATCATCATTATCATTTTCATTATTATTATTATCACTTCCACCACCATCATCATTTTATCATTCTTATTATCATTATTTCTATCATTGATATTTTCATAATCGTTAATGATTTTCATTTATAAAGTTTTCTTACAATATTTCTAATCACTTTAACCAATAATATACACGTAATATAAAATGGAAAAAAGTAAAATATGAACATATACTTTGTGTGTGTGTGTGTGTGTGTGTGTGTGTGTTTGTGTGTGTGCTTACCCATTCGTCACCCTCTCATTTTCGTCACCCATTTGTCACACTCTCATCTAATTTGTTTTCTTCATATTATGGCCCTCCCCTGTCACAAATATATCACAAGTTAGCGCAAGAAATCACAAGCAAATTCAAATTGAAATCACACTTCAACTTCGATAGACTGAAATATTTATTCCTTTGTAATATTATAATCGTTGTGTTAAAATTTGACTTAAAACAACATTTATTAACAGTATTTCAGCGTAGCTGGCAGCATACATTGTTCTTGTGTATGATGACGTCACGTGGTAAACGATCGATCGAACAAATTACGAATTCTATCGACTACGAACGAGACAAGCGAGACGACACGTCTAGGCTACAACATCCTTAGAACAGATTTTAAGGGAAGGTAGGTTTGCACAAGGTAAAAAATTGGAAATCTAGTGGAAAATTCGTTGGAAATCAAAATTTCTTACCTGCTTCCTTCTCATGTTGAGCGGTTAGTCAGGTATGTTTATTCCATGGGCGTATCGGCAAATTTTGCGCTTAGTCCTACGCGTAATATCGCTTGCTATACGCAGTTACGCTATGCGCGATCATTAGGTCCCTGCGCGAGACCTAGTACCCTTACTATACAAGTTACGACCGGCTGCTGGACGAATTTGTTTTCATCTAACTTAACGTTAGGGCTCCTACTCTAACGTTAGCTCCAACGTTTATATGGATAAGAAACTAGTTTTGTTTTCTACCAATTCTTCGGTTCGTCAATTTTTCACGGATCTTAAGGTTGGATTTTGTAACTGGATTATCACATCGTGACGAGACAACAGCAGTTCACAGAGACACAGCTTCTGTCGCGTCTGACTGAGTTCTGTAAGTTCTATCATCAATTCTAACTAGTTTCTAGAGTAGAAGTAGAACCTCCTACTCAACTGTTGGGCTAGTCTAACATTTAACGCTAACAAGTTAAGATACAAAAAAAAAAATGATTAGATTAGGGCCTAGCAGTTACACGTTTTAGGCGTAAAGAGTCGTTGGGCCTAACATGTTAGGCCTACCTACTGCGACTGGATACTATCTTACTAGAATCTACTACTAGGCCTAGGCCCATACTACAAGTTAGCTCTAACGGTTAAATGTTAGACTATTCATGTTATTGATTTCCACATTTCTACTTGTCATTAGGCCTAACGTTAGATTCTAACGTTACTATAGGCCTACTTTTACTAACGTTCTTAAAGGGGCCCTGAAATCCAATTTTATTTGAAAACATCACTTTTGGGAATATAAGGGTGGTTCTAAGAAACATTCCATATTATAGGCTCTATTTTGATTAGGCAATATATTGATTAGAAATGTCTTAAAGTCAATCTAGAACTAACACTTAGTTTGGAAGGTGTTTTTTTTTTTAGTTTTGTTAAATATTTCAATAGACGTACTTTAGTCTTTACTACTGCATTACATACTGTCTTTACCAATGACTGACAGATGAGGAATAATATTGATTAGAAATGTCTTAAAGTAGATCTAACGTTAGAACTTGTTACGTGTTAGTTTGGAAGGTGGTTTCTTTTTTTTTTTTCTTTCTTTTTTTTTTTTTTTTTGGTGGGCGTTCCCAAGTAGAGTCTAACGTTAATCTGGACAATAAAAAGAAAAAGTCGTTAAAAGTAAAATAGAATGTTTCTAACGTTAATCGTGTTAGATATCCGTTTCACCACAAAAGTGGTATTGAGAACTTGAGGGTATTTTAAATCAACACAAATCAACATGCATTTGAATTTCAGGGCCCCTTTAAATTAGGCCCTAGCTAGCTAGAGAACCACTCTAACTTAACAAGTTAAAACGTTCTCAGTCTATAAACTGTCAAGAGTCTTAAACACAAACGGCCTAAACGTTACAACTAAAAGGATCGACTGTGTGTCATTGGATTTGTAAGTAACGTTAGAACAAAGGCCTATAAACGTGAGGGCTAACGTTGACTGTTTGTGTTAACTGTGTTAGACCTCTTTCTTCGGGCAGGTAGGATTTAATTCGGGTAGAAACTCGGGTTTATGGAACATTAAAGAACTGTTAGTTATATTCCAAGTCAACGTTAGATTTTAGAACAGAAGCAGCTGTTGTTAGGATGCCTAACAAAACACTTAACGGTTAACGTTTAGCGTTAATTCTAACGTACGGTAAAGTTTGTTTAATAGGTACAGTAGGCACATTGCCTCTAAAATCTAACGTTAACTAGGTCTAGACATATTCTAACGTTACACCCCAGGTGGACTCACTTTTTCCACTTTTGGATTGACAAAATGTGCTTCAATTAATGTTTCGATACTCAGTAAATGAATGTTTGAATTTCCTTTCATTTTCGGACTAACGAAACGTCGTATTTTTATAGGCCCTACCAAGATCCATATTTCTATTTGATTCTTTGTCGGATTAACAAACTAGACCCTAGTAACGAACCTTTAGAATAACGACAAAAACGTTTCGTAAAACAAACCCTAACACTAGTTTGCTAATGCTAGACTTTAAGTTTGTCTTTTCCGAACTAAAAAGTATTAGGCCTAATGTTAGAGAATATCTACTTTTGATAGACCCCGACTAGATTCTATGTGCATCTCACACGTATTGTTAGCGCTAGTTAGTATAAGTATTGTCAATTAGAATGTAACAAGTTAGTCGTACTCGTAGAACTATAGGTTCTAACGTTAGTAGCTCGAATCTAACGTTAAAAAGTATTACATTAGGCCTAACTATATGAGAACGGTTACTATTAATACTAACGCTAGATCTAGTGTTCTGTTAGTTGCCTTGGTTTTAAAATTACAGCGCAACTGTGTTAAAATAACACCCCTGCCCCTGTTCGTGTGTCTTTTCTTTATATTAAAATTCAGAGTATTTTCTTTATAAGTTTGTCAAATCTGAGGCAAATTGTGACTAGTAACGTTAGAACCTGATACTCGGACGTTTTGGAGACACCCAACTATACTGTAAAAGTGGATCATTCAACGTTAGATAAAATAGCTGCAACATGCATGCACATAAAAGTCATGGCCACATTACCGTACACATGTTTGTCAAACTGGTGATTGTCTTCCGGGTCAGTATCGGATTATTGAACCTGGCGTGTTTCTACAGCGCTGACACTGGAAACTGCCCCGGAAAGAACTACCTCATTAGACGGTTAAGTTGAGCGGAATCGGTATCGGAATCTGCATCGGAAAGAAACCGTTACTGGTGTGTTTCTACAGCCCCCTCTATCGGATACAATCCGATAGACCCGGAATTTGGGATTCTGTAGAAACACGCTGTTTGCTATGCGCGTCATGCGCGTAGTGTGTTGCCCTGGAGCTGCGTTGTCAAGGAGAGCGCTGATACGTATATGGGTATGGTAGAAAGTGAAATCTCAATGAATACTGAACTCGGACTCAACAAAAGTTTCAAGTGCTTGTTTGAATCATACTATGCTATATATACTCTTTATAAAAATACATAGCTTTACGTCCTTGTAATAATAGACTTTAGCGATTCTATTTTTTTTCGTAGATAAACTTCGAAGAAAAGACGCATATAAAGCATTGATTACTAACTCACGACAATCTCGCCAAATATGCCGCCGGGCTTCTGAACTGTTGAGAAACGACGCTCTTCGAAGCGCCTACGCCAAGCAAAAGAAGCTCACTACAGATATCGATGCGGCCATACATGCACTGCGGGAAACACTAAAACAACGGAACTACACCCAGGAAAGCGTGGAATCGACATTCAAGTATCTGGACAAAAGATACAAGCAGACATTGAGTGATAGAATGAAAGTGAAAAATCAAAAGCTCGATCATCTGATTTCCACTTCACCCATCCTCAACACCAGAAGGCAAAAGTCCGCAGACTCAACGGAGGAGAGTACGCCAGAAGCTCATAACGTGGTGGTGAATCTATCCCATTATTCACTCACTGATGCTGAAGAGAAAATTCTAAACCGCGGTTTGTCCTTCTGCCCCACCACGAAACTTGATAAACTCCAACTCTGTCAACATGTCCGGAACTTCGAACGTCGGGTGAGACTCCGTGAGTACTTCGATGGGGATAGTTCACATGATGCACATAAAGCGGAGAACGCAGTGCCTGCTAATCCTAAATCCCAACGCAATGGAGGCAGAGAGTGGACACCGCCTGGCAATCGAAACCAGTATATCGACACCTTCATCAACAGTGTTAATCAGCACCTTGACACATTCCTTCGCTCTATTGACGAAAAATGTACAGCCGACAACTTGAGCGCAAGTGAGCGACGAGCCATCAAATCCCTCCAAAACAACGACGACATAGTTATCAAACCAGCAGATAAAGGGGGAGCAGTTACTGTTCAAGATAAAGACAACTACATCGCGGAAGCACAACGGCAACTCTCTGATGGAAGATTCTACACACCCCTGTCGTCGGATCCCTCTCAGCAATTCACCAAAGAGGCAGAGGAAGTCCTGTCATCACTATCGGCGATCCCGAAAACTGAAAGCAGGAACCTTCTCCCCACCGATCCCAGAACCAGTCGTCTCTACCTTCTACCAAAGATCCACAAACTACAAGCGAAAGTAGCCTCACACCTCGAACAACCAGAAGGCGAGATCTCCAGTGACCAGGTAATCGACGTAGCTAAATCACATAACATCATCCCACCAGGCCGACCCATAATATCAAACTGTGGTTCTCTAACAGAAATGATGTCAGCTTACGTAGATAGAACTCTACAAAAATACTTGCCCTCGATTCCCAGCTTCATCAAAGACACCACTGACTTTCTCAACAAGATAGAGTCCATTAAGGATAAACTCCCCGAGTCATTTACTCTAGTCACGATGGATGTCACTTCTCTGTACACTAACATAGGTCATGAAGACGGAATCAAGGCCATGTCAGATTTTCTTACTAAGCAAGACGTAGAAGCATCTCTTGTAACTGATCTTGCTAGGTTAACAGAGTTCATTCTCAAGCACAATTTCTTCACGTTTGACGACAAATTCTATCTCCAAACCAATGGCACTGCAATGGGCACGAAAATGGCCCCTTCGTATGCAAACATATTCATGTGTGAGCTAGAACAAAGTTTCCTATCCAAATGTGAGAAGAAGCCTCTACTCTATCTGAGATACATCGACGATATTTTCATAATTTGGACAGACTCAGACGAGTCGCTTATGAAGTTTGTCGAAGACTTCGGAAAAGTCAACCGAAGCATCCAATTCACTATGTCAAAGTCAAAGTCAGAGATTGCCTTCCTTGATGTTAAACTCAAAATATCTGACGGAAACAAGATTTCGACAAGTGTGTATCACAAGCCCACTGACAAACACACCTATCTTCGCCATGAAAGCTTCCATCCAAAACACTGCAAAGAAGCGGTCGTGTACAGTCAGTTTCTGAGATACCGGAGAATCATCTCAGATGACGAGGAATTTGACAAACAAGCGATCACACTAGGAGGCTTCTTCTTACAAAGAGGATATCCTATCCACATGATAAACCGCAGTCTAGAAAGAGCTAAATCAAAAAAGCGTGAAGAGTTACTCAAGAGTAAAAGCGAAACTGCTAAACCATCTGACAGGCTACCTCTTGTAACCACGTATCATCCCTCCACAAAAGCGTTGATTAACGAAATCAACAAGGAGTGGAAATACCTATCTCTTGACAAATCTCTCCCTGCCACGTTCTCGAATCACCCCATCAACGCTCAAAAACAACCGAAAAACCTACGAGAATTATTGGTAAAGAGCTCAATCTCAAAGAAACAAAAACAGAAAGCTAACCGCCCATGTGGCAAAAGCCGTTGCCAAATCTGTGCCCATATGCTCACCTCTGAAAAAGTAGATCTAACTCCTGGCTTCTCTGTCTCTACCCCTCACGCCACATGTGACACCCCAAAGTTTAAGAGCAATAGATTGTCACTCAACTTAAAAAAGACAAATTTTATTCATTTTCACAATAAGAAGCATAAAAATGAAATACACCATTTGAATATTATGGTGGATGGTATATTATTGGAACAAAAAGAAAGTGTCAAATTCCTTGGAATATATATCAATGAAAATTTGAAATGGAATGCTCATGTGCAATATATCTCAGATAAAGTGTCTCGTAACGTTGGTATACTCTGTAAGCTTAAGTATTATGTCCCAAAGAATATTTTATTTATGCTTTATAATTCCTTGATATTATCGAACATCTCATATTGTAACATTGTTTGGGCAACTGCGAAAAGTCACATTGACAGTATATTGCTTCTGCAAAAGAAAGCTATACGTATATGCACCAATTCAGGTTATCGGGACCATTCAGATCCTTTGTTCGTAGAATTAAAAACACTAAAGGTAAATGATATTAATTTTTTGCAAAATTCACTTTTTATGTTTCGTTTGTATAACGGTCAGTTGCCATCTTCTTTTTTCTCATTATTTCATTTAAACAAGGATATACATTCTTATCCCACAAGGCAATCTGATAAATTTCATCTACAAAATCCTAAAACAGTGATGGCTCTGAAATCTATCAGACACACTGGACCTGATATTTGGAACTCTCTTCCTTCAGAAATTCGAACTTTAAAGTCTATGTATTCTTTCAAGAAAGCTGTAAAGACAATGCTGCTCTCTGGATATCAGTGATCTTATAATGTCAATGCAATTGTATTGTATATGAAATTCCCTCGTGGAATTATCGTTGTTCTGAATTTATTGCGTAATGTTATGTAACCGACCATGACCTGTAACTGTTCACCTGTACCTCGGTGAGAAAATACTTTGCCATGCTTTGCTCTTCGGAGATCCAGGTGTTCTAACTTTGTGTAATAGTGAAAGCAGACAGACCTCTCCTCTCTCCTTTCTCCTATCCCTATCTCTATGCAAGTCATCCCTTCCCTATTTTCCTATATGTTATGTATTATGTACGAGGGCTGCATGCAAATCAAGCAATGCTTAAGCTGTAGCCCTTCTGCGTTATTCATTGCATCACTGTTCTGTTGGACATTTATGTACAGGCAATGAAGAAATGTATTGCTGTATATTCTGAAGGTAATGAAAAAACTCATTTTGTCAGCAATTAGTGTTCATGTATATCCATTTATATGTATGGTACCATTAATGTATATGATATATGTTTATGTATCTGCATGAGCAATGATATAATGCAGGAACCAATAAAATCAAAAATCAAAATCAAATCAAATCAAATGTGGTTTACTGCATCTCATGCTCAAAATGCCCTAATGCGAAGTATATCGGGGAAACAGGTACTAAGTTCAGACTTCGTTTCAACAATCACAGAAATTCAATTCAGCACAAGTCATCACTACCAGTTGCCGAACATTTCAACTCAGGCAACCACTCAATTCGGGATCTGCAATTCTGTATCATCGGCACTAATTTCAAAGACAGAGAAGCCAGAAAATTAGCTGAAATGAAATTCATCATCCAAACCAGGTCTTTTGAAACAGGACTCAACAAGGACCTTGGATGGTTAAGCAGTTTCTCTTTCTACAAGAAGTGAAGAAATGAATCTCTAAGAATATGCATATTTTTCATTATTTACAAAAGGTAATGTTAAGATTTTATTACTTTCGCATTGACCACTTACCTTTTATGTTAAATATGATGTCTTGATTATCCGCAAATTTATCATATTCTCACCATTACAGTAAACAGATGCTTCGATATTTGGTTATGATTATTATGAGCTTATTTTTTCATGTTTTTCTCCATTTGTAATTGATGCTTGATTGATGCTTGATAGGCGTCTTTACATGCTTTTTTGGAGTCACAAAAGTCAAATATTACATGGATGTATACATAAAGTAATGTATTTATATATAGTATATATAGCATACATTGGCATGCATATAATATACACATACGCTCGGAACTGTTGAGTTTGAGTTTAGTCTTCATTGAGATTTTAATTGAGTTAATGTTGAGATTTCATTATATTTGTACTGAACACTATTTTTTTGATATGATGTCTTGATTATCCGTATAATATATGTATGTATACAATTTTTATTTTTACAGTAAACAGATGCTCTAATAACTAGTTGTATCATTAGCTCATTCCTTTTAATTTCTTCTCCATTTGTAATCAATGCTTTATATGCGTCTTTTCTTCGAAGTTTATCTACGAAAAAAAATAGAATCGCTAAAGTCTATTATTACAAGGACGTAAAGCTATGTATTTTTATAAAGAGTATATATAGCATAGTATGATTCAAACAAGCACTTGAAACTTTTGTTGAGTCCGAGTTCAGTATTCATTGAGATTTCACTTTCTACCATACCCATATACGTATCAGCGCTCTCCTTGACAACGCAGCTCCAGGGCAACACACTACGCGCATGACGCGCATAGCATTGTTGTTATGATTCATGTTTATCATTGTCCATCATTGTCTTTGCACTGACGAAGGTCTGAGGCAGACCGAAAATTTTGTAATAAAATTTTTGTGTAATCGTTGGATCCATGGCGTACTTGAGACTCTTTCTTCTAATTATTATATATGTATATATATATATATATATATATATATATATATATATATAATTTGTGTGTGCGTGTGGATATGTATGTATACAGTGAATTATATAGATACACACATGCACCAACATAAGCGTTACAGATAATATTCGAGAGCCCTCTTAAGGCTGAAATACGTGCAGTTTTGAGCTTCAAATGTTGCTCTTAGACGTGTATAACTACATAGTATCATACTCTGAGACAATAATGACCACCTCTCAGCTGATGATAAAATGCTACCAGAGTGACTCCCTCCATTATCGTGTAAGCTGAAAATCATGTGAAAGCACCTGCATCGTGCAACGCGGCAATCGATAGAGTACAATTGCACCATATAGCACAGTCGGAGAAAACGTAGGTATGTGTATAATATACGGCAATTCGAAACAGATCTATAGTACGAGGAGTGTGGTACCTCCTTGTTCAGACACACCGCTGTGTATTGGTAGTGAGGGCTCCATTCGTTCCTATGTCAGGGGTGAAGTCCAAGTACACGTTGCACAAGTGACAGGTGATCATCAGACTGACTATGTGATTTGACTATGTGATTTACATTGCGTACGTGCACAATGTGCCCTGTGTGTGTCACGTCGCACCGCTCGTAAACTAGCATTGAGACGATATACGATACAACAGTTGGCACAGTCCCTAGTACATGTCTACGGCATCGACGCAGTCGCCACATTTTCTCAAAGTGTTAACATCTTGTTCACAGCAGACATATTCAACAACAACAACAACAATGAATGAAACATTGCGCTCACACTGGACAATGAGCATGTGACATAGATAGTGATACTACAATATATTGCACTGGATCCATGCAGGTTAGTGTTCCAAATGCGCCGAAATGCACCAAATTAAGTTCATGATCATTATGTTAATTAATATTTCCTGTGTGTAGCGACAATTATGAGGGAGATTTAAAAATCAGAACGATGTCATTATCTGTGATCTCTCGCGGGTCTTTATGTAACCAAATTGCCAATCTTTGGCAATGGGAACCTCTGAAATTCCCACTTTATAATACAAAATTGGCCAAACACATGCACTCCCACCCACCTAAATACGTATCACATTTTTCTAACTCGTTTTGGTAGAGTTTTCTGCGTGATTTTGTCATGCTTGCCTGTATATACGTCGTAATATATAGGGTATTTTGGAAAGGGAGTTTTCCAACAGCACACATGGATATTCAGGGAATACAGAAATATTTATACGAAACATCAGTGAAAGTATCCAAGAGGTATGAACAAACCGTACAAAAAGTTTTGATTTGTTCAAGTTTTGGATTAATACACTGTGGGATGAGAAGACTTTAACAAAGCATGATATAAACAAAATAGATGTAAAGAAAATTAATGCAAAGTGAATAAAAAATCACTGTTTAATGAAAAGTAAATATTTTTGCAACCCTACCTCGTTGCAACCGATTGACAAATTGCCTTTAATGGACGTAATAAGCACCGATTATTCAGTGTCTTATAGTATTAGCCATGACGGACACAAAATTTACAGGTACACTATGGGCACCTCCCTGCGTGATTGGCATCATACATACTTGGGTTACCACTTATTGTTACTGACACAATTATGTAAAAGGAAATACCATCCTCCCTGTCTGCTGTGGGAGTCGAGTCAAGATCTCTTTCATTATGCTGCGTAGATGGAAAAAATAAACATAAGGGATATTCTCAGTATATATGTTGTGCTTTTTCGTGGTCCTGACACCAGGAACTCTTCTCCCTCGCCACCCAAGACGGCACTTGACTGAACAAACAATTTTAAAATCTATATCCCTATGTTCGGACTTTACCCTTGTGTTCTGCCTTTACCCTTGTGTTCTGCTAGTATTTCTATATCCACTGAAGAGGGAGGACGTGTCTGCACATATACTGGGGCACCGGGTACGATCCCCTTGAAAGCTTGCAGTTCCATGAATATGTCACTGTAATGTCCCATATAGACTACAGGAAAGATATGAATTAATTTGTGTCAGACTATAGATATAGCATTAGTCAGTCTCTATGTTATTTTGCTCACTTTATTTTGCCATTGCACATTCAGTCATATGTTATTGTTATTTTTATATCACAATGTCTACCTCATTGTATGTTCAAACAGTGGCGCCGTTGAAGTTGAATCAACAATCAAATGTCATCGCCCGGTGTGAAAACTAACGACATGGCAAGTGATACTAGCTCATCAGACATAGCTAGGAACACTGAAACAACTGCTCTAACCAAGGTATTACATCTATTGTATCTTGTTGCTCAACTTATAGCTATCATACGTAGTATGTACGTAGGTCCATGATCACAGCTTGTTTGCGGTAGCGGGATAAAATCACCAGGAGTATACGTATACATACCTACATACGCATACGTATATTAGTACGTGCATGCATGCATGAAACTGGCATTTTTTAAAAATCAATAACACTCCATTTGAAAACTAATATATTAACGGAAGAGCACATCCACAAGCATTCTTAAACTAGATTTAAAAAGTGTGCATCAAATTATATGATTGTTGCTACTTTGTTTATTACGCAAAGGCCATGAAGGCTGACATGGAAGTTAAGGGCTCATGAGTTTATCAAATCCGGAATACGAAATGATAAACTCTTTCCAACACATAAGATTAAAATTTGTATAGGCTTAGAGGATGATTTTCATCATGCTAAAGATAAAATACTGTAATAATGGAAAGAGTGGATTGATATATGCAACTATACGTGTATTGCAATTGAACAGTGTAGACATTGCCAAGTAGCCAGCAAGTATGTCAATCAAAACGATATGTTGGGGTGTGAAATACTGTTTGTTTCACCACGTGCTACTTATACTCACACATTTTGCCTCAGTTGCGACTTGACTAAAGAAAACCCCCACAATATTCATGTTAATTGTTACATTCTCCTCCAAACATGTGCCACGCCCTATATCGATTCTATACGAGTGTAAAATACTAATTTTCACTTCTAGGCACTTACATGATTTAACTGCGCAGAACAAGAGCTGTGAAAGTTCACGCAGTCAAGTTCATCGAATTGTATCCAGTTCGCAGTTTGTTTTTTTGCCTGTATTCCAATTATAACTGTACTGCTGTCAAGCAGACGCAGCAGCTTTCTGATGGAAAGAAACAAAGAGACTCATAGACTGCTTATTTCGTGGCGCAAAACAAGAGCTTTGAAAGTTCACACGATGAAATGCACCAAATATAATGAATCACATTTCCCTTTTATTTGTGTTTCGATTCTGTACTTCTGTCCAGAAGAAGAAGAACCGGAGGAGAGTGACAGTCACCGTTGGTACTACAGGCGGCTCAGAACGTGTGGCAGGCCTCATAGCATTATTACGAAGCATGGATGATGTAAAGAGTGTCAACTTCAGAGAGATACCTTATAACGTGAGAGACATGGATCAGTTCGAGTTTGATGACACAGACGTATTCATTCTGTGTCACTCCATCACAAACAGGCGCCTGTCTATCACTGATGTCTCTGATGCTCTCTATGATAATTTACTCCTGAGAGCTTGTCGAAAGCTGGGTATGTATATGTTAGAGTCTGTCGACAGGTTGCAAAAATATTTTGGTGTGTTTTTTCACCATTCTAAATCTACGCTGAAAAAAAGTTTCTCTCTCCATAGCGAATTGTATGTCAGTATGTGGTGTAATAGCAGTCCAGCTCTTACTAGTCTATAGTCAGACATCAGACGCAAATGATACTAGGAAACAATAAACGACCTCATATCCAGAAAGTTTCAATTCCACGATGAAAGTTTTTTTTTAAAGACTATTTTTAAGCCTGCTTCAGCAGGAATTTCTAGAACCAAACACGAGTGACGACACATCGTCTAGTCAAACGAGTCACGATTTATTATACCATTAATCCTTCTTTTAACATTTACCAAACATGGCTTTTACGCCTTTTTCATTCTCTGTTGGTAGGCCCTATATACTAAAAAAGGGTTTTTTGAAATGATTGAACACACTCGTGCTGATTTGATTATTTTGTTCAAAGTGTCTCAATAGTGAAAACGTGATTTATTTCCTGCATTTATATATATATATATATATATATATATATATATATATATATTTAAATTCATATTAGAATACTGACCATTATGATTGCTCTAATTACCTTTTTCACATTTTGGATGCAATATTTTATGAAGAATAGAAACTACGAAATCTTGCTTTTTAAACTAAACTATATGAGTAATGATATATGTATGTGTTATGACGAGCTTAAGATGTAAAAACTAAATAACCTATAAATATTTATTTTACTCTCAGGCAATGTTTGAATAATTGATGACAGACTCAGCAAGATTGTCGAACGATTTGTTGATCTGTTGTAATCGAGACTTATTCGCAATAGCGACTTGTTTTTAATGAATTCAAATGAAATTGAGAGCATAATTATGCTGACGTTGTTTTGTAGATGTGTGCAACAGAATTTGTACAAGTTGTAGAAAGAAGAAAATGCAAATAATGACAAGATAGTGAAAATCTGGCATTAAAAAAAAATTATTTTGCAAACAAAATATGTATTCGTGTGAGTAGGCCTATTTACATTATTATGCATGATATCTTTTGCACTAGTGACAAACAGTTAATTGAAATTACAAAGACATATATAAGTTATATCGCAAAAGGGAACACTTCAAACGGAAAACCTTTTTTTTTTTCAATTCAATTCAATTCAATTCATGGTTTATTCAATCATCTTCGCAGCTGAGTAGCTGGATTGCGATAATTGTGTATACATAGTAAAATGACATAAGAATAACATAATTGCATCAATTAAAACACAACATATAAACATGGATTATTCTGTTCAAATACTCTGTTTCAAATATAAAATCTAATGAATTCATACTGCACAATTTTATCATACCTGTAATCTTAAATGGTATGAGTGTGTCACGAAATAAAAACAGAATAAACACAGCAATCCTGATCTGACAACATAATAATGAACCAAGTTAAAAAATGCTAATATTGCAACATTAAGCATCATGAAATACTCCTCATACAATATAGCCAATCACCAATCTAAAATATTTATAATGTAATCTGCAGGGAATTACTGAAATAATTTTTGCATTGGAAACAAGGCGAAAAAGACGAACACAAAAGAGGACCAAAAAATATTGAGACTAATCTCCGTAGATTTTGCCTTAAAATATTTTCACAACTTCACAGAGAAAACATTAGCTCAAGAATGTAATAAATAACAAATTTCATTATGAGATATTTGAATAAAAAACTCATTTAAAATATATCAAAAATACACTAGTCATAAAAATGTTATATATAACACATTAAAATCTTAATTGCGAATAGAATAAGAAGTATAACTCTGATATTGCTGCACTGTATATTCTTCTACTCATTTCAAAATCAAATAAATTGATAAACTCATTACAAAAGTCCAAAATATGCAGAGCTATCTTTTTTGTGTTTTTTTTTTATTGTTCCATATTCCACATATCAACAAATACATAAAACATAAACATCACAATACAAAAGCCTGGATGAATTGTCAAGTACAGCTTATAAGACAACAAAACATGTGAAATATGAGGAATCTACATAGAAGCATTGCTTGTAGGGTGTAGATTCCCAGATGCGGATGTGAGATTATTTCTTACTTGGTGTATGTAATTAAAGGAATGACAATTTGTGAATTGGAGAAATATAAACTCCAAAAAGTAAAAATAAAAATAAAAAACAAAGAAAACAATGTCCGCGGCACAAGACTTCTTGAGAGTTGCGTGATCACCCGAGCGAGGTACAAGTCAGATGCAGTGTACAATAGCAGAGATACCAAATGTGTACAAAGGAAGTCCAGGACATAATACAGAAATCACGAGCGAGGCACATGTTACATAATCAATAATGTCAGTAATGTGAAGTATGAACAGAGAATGTCGAGGAGGATTGAAGAATAGCTATAGATATGAATTCAGAAAAACTAGTTTAAGTTTATGCGTAAATGAATAAAAAGACTGAGATTGGATTATTTCTCTATCCAACTCATTCCAAAATTTAGGTCCTGTAGTGGTTATTGTTTTTAAAGCAGATACGGTCCGTACAGGGGAAAGATGAAAAGAATCTTTTTGTCTAGTAGGGTAAGAATGAACTTCAGTATTTTTGACAAACATCGAAGAAAACACATCAGGGAGACCACCTGAGTTTAATTGATACATAAATGACCCGATATTGAAATGATATAAATCCTGGATCTTAAGTGTTCTACTGGAAAAGAATAAGACATTAGTGTGTTCCAAAAATGTGGCGAAGTTGATTATCCGTATAGCTCTTTTCTGTATCAATAATAAAGAATTAAGTCTTGTTGTACAGCAGTTTCCCCATGCCAGGATTCCATAACCTATATAAGGCAAAAATAGAGTAGAATACAATGAATGCAGAACATGTTTAGGAAAATACTGTTTTAACTTATACATAACACCTACATTTTTTTTATGGTAATTTACGCAATTAATCAACATGAACTTTCCATGTCAACTTACGATCAATATAAAGACCAAGGAATTTTATATATTCCACCTGGTTCAATTCCACGTCGTTTACAACCAACTTACCCGGTAAAATATTGATTATATTGCTAAAAACCATAAATTTTGTCTTGGTCAAATTCAGTGACAATTTATTAGCCTGAATCCACTTAGATACTGATTTTAATTCAGTATTAATGGTGTTCAGTAAAACATGAGGGTTTCGATTTGAATAAAAAATGCTGGTGTCATCGGCAAAAAGTAGAAAATAGAGCAGAGAGGACGAACTGCGAAAGTCATTCATATAAAGAATAAACAATAAAGGACCTATATGGATCTGCGATACATATAACATGATTAACAATTGCCACATAATTTCCACATCAGGACTTCCTCAAAAATCAATGTTAATAAGAGACTGCATATACTGTATAAACAACTTTGAAAAATATTACTTAAAACATTGGTATGGTATGGTATTTATTTCCGTGTGGTATTTATTTCCATATTCAGCGTTGCCAACATGGCAACGCTGTTCTTCCATGGGGTTCACATACAATGAATACAACATACAATTTAAAATGGACACGTACAAAATAACACCAACGTTTATACAAACATGCAGGTGGAACACATACAGTGAAATGAGAGAAAAAAAAAACAACGGATAATGGAAAGGTCTTAAATGCAATCAAATATAACAATGAATAAATCAAAATATGTTTAAATATAAAAGTGGAGTGTTTGGAAATAAAATAAAAATAAAATACGTAGTGAACGAATGAAAAAGAAACTGGAGACTTGTACAAAATGCTTAGACGGATCTATGACAACTTAAGAAAACTAGAATTCGTGGCAAGTGATATGTCAAGGAAAACTAAAGATAAGGCATATATTAATTGCATCGAAATCAAAGGATAATAATTCAATGGATAAAACAGGTACAATTTGCAAACAGTTTCTAAGAAATATTTTGAAATATGGAATGGGTGCGAAAGCTGATTCAGAATTTCCATGTCATGAGTTGTGAGAAAAAACAATAACATAGTATTAACTGGAACGGATTGCATAAATACCCGTTTACATAGGGTTAAAACCATAAACTAATGACAGAGATTCAAGAGCAGATTCAAAGAATGAATAAAACAATTGAAAATTAATACTAAGCATGCAATCGCAATATCGAAATAAAAAAAGAAAAAAAATCAAGAGAAATGCTACACCAAAACAGATTATATCACTTTATACTGAATATAACTTCAGGAAAAACAATTGAGTGAGATTTGAATGACAAATATGAAATAAATCTAAGAACAGTAAAAACGCATCGAAATCAAAGGACAATAATTCAATGAATAAAACATATAGTTTGTAAAGAGTAATCAAAAATATCTTAAAATGTGGAATGGGTGGGAAAACTGATTCGGAATTTCAAATGTCATAAGTTGTGAGAAAAAAAAATGTATTAACTGGTACGGATTGCATAAATACTCATTTACATAGGTTTAAAATCATAAACAAATCACAGAAATCCAAGAGCAAATTCAAAGAATAAGTAAAGCAATTGAAACTTAATACTGGACATGCAATCGCACTACTGAAATAGAAGGAAAAAAGTTAAGAAAGAATAATGCTACACCAAAATAGATTATATCTCGTTGTATATAACTTCAAGAAAACAATTGAATGAAACTGAAATAACAAGTACGGCATAAATCTGAAAACAGTAACAACGCAATTAGAAAATCAAGTACGAGGGTTGAATAACAATTGTTAGCGAGTGGGAAATATAAAGTGGTTATGGTTAAGATTTGCACAGTAGTTAAATAGCTTGAAAGTTTTACCTCATTAACAGTATATAGTACACATATATTACTTAAAACATTAACAGTACATACAGACTGTACACATACACATGGACATGTACTTCAAACAATACATATCATTTCCTTGTACCAAACCTTAAACAAAATACTATTCTTAATTCAATGTAACTACAATGTAATTAACCACCCTCATACGCTGTTTTACACACATTCATTACATATGTTCATTGAGTAGGCTTGCAATATATTGGATTGCACTTTTCTTATAACGTTCGGTTCGACATTTAACTTCAGTCAGGTTTTGGCTATTTCTAAGCTGGCGTCTGGAGCCTCGATTCGCTGGTAACCAGTCCCGAAAATTATCAAACAACTGCTTTGCAAATTTCCTACACAGTTCTTCACGACGAAGATACAACGGGGTGAAATCACAGCAATGTCCAGTGCCTGATTATATGTTTCATATTGATTGTCAAGTATTATGCGTAGGGCTCGTTTCTGTACTCGGTCGATCGCGGCATCTACATCACATTTTTTTCATGATTCACATGAAATTTGTCAATGCAATGTGGTCGTTGGGAATATATTGTTTTGTCGTCGAGTATCCCACGACAATCAAAATTATTTACCTTTACTTTTTTCTAAAAGGCACAGACTCACGTTCAGCTTGCATATACAATCAATTATACGAGAGAAGTATATGCATTGGAAATGTGATGCCATGACAAGATCAAAATGAGCGGATATACTTGCCATCCCGACAAGAAAATTCTTGCGAGCCCCCTGCCAGAAAAGTTACAGATCAACGTCAGATCTCCTCATCTCAGATAGTATAGTAAGACCTGGACGGGAATGGAATAAGGGGCGCCGAAAATATTCCCTCTAATAATGATTGTGCATGGTACACACGGTGACAGAGTATGTATATAGTCATGTGTAGCACCGTGACTGATAAAATCATGTATACGGATGTTCCTTATATCATTCTCTATAACGATCTTCTTTGTCAGGTAAGACAAATGTGATCATTGTGGGGTACGACTTCAAAGATAATGATCTTCAACCCAACGTCCTTGCAAGCAAACTGGACGCTTTTCGGATCCAGCAGCCGACAGCTTGCGAGAAATCAGCTGCTATAGTGTTTGCCGGACAGTGTGCGACCTCCCCGCCGGAGCTGCCAGATGTGATGCGGGAGAAATTACGCAGCAGTTTGCAAGCATCAAGTCCGCGAAAAAGCGGTTGTAGTCCTTGTTCTTGTTTCTGTATTTTACTGTAATTAAACATCAAGACTTGCGATTACACGATACCTTAACACGTCGTGCGCATGGCAGATTGTCGTCACTTAAAGGACAAGTCCACCTTCATATACATGTGGATTGAGTGAATGCAGCAATATTAGTACAACACATCTGTGAAAGTTTGGGGAAAATCAGACAATCCGTTCAAAAGTTATGAATTTTTAAAGTATCTGGGTAGTCACTGCTGGATGAGAAGACTACTACAGTGTATGATGTCATATGCGTACAACCATATAAAAAAAAAAACATAAAGAGAATTTCACAAAACTTTACTTTTTGAATAAAGTGCACATTTCTTCGACTTGTTACTGACATAATTTATGTTAAGGGTAATATTATTCCCCCTGCCTTCTGAAAGAGAGAAGTCAAGTGTTCTTTTGTTATGCGAGAAAAGTGAAAATATGTTTAATTTTCTTTATTCTTTCTTTATATCGTTGTACTCATGTGACATCACAAGCTATAGTAGTCTTCTCATCCAGCCTCGAGTGAGCAGAAACTTCAAAAATTCATAACTTTTGAACGGATTGTCCGATTTTCCTCAAACTCTCAATGATGTGTCCTACTAATATTGCTGCATTCACTCAACCCACATGTCTATGAAGGTGAACTTGTCCTTAAAGCCCCGGTCACACAGCATTCCGCGTCTAAATCACGTACAAAAAGTTATGAAAATCTGGTGGAGGTGGTCGTAAGTGGTAATTTTTTGGTCAATTTTGGTTTGGCCGTGCTTTGTACGGGGTATGGCCGTTTGCGGCTGTTCCACTGCTGAAGCAATGCCTAAGCACGGCTAACCACGTCCAGTCACGTGTATGTACGCGGAAAAATCCATTTGTCAGTGATAAGCAGCTAAACACACGCTGTTTCCCGTGATACCGTGATACGCGTCATAGATGACTGTGCTCTGCCCGTGACAGACCGCTAAACTTTCGTGTCTAACCCACGTCTCACCACGTCTCCCCAAGTTTTAATCACTGCAGGAACACGGATTATCACGTGTGTTTCACGTGCTTTGCACGTCTTTACCACGTGTGCCGCCCGTGTTTGTCCGCGGAATAAAGTTTTGAGCAGTTCAAAACTTTTTAGCGCGTCCGACGCCGTTCCAATTTTTCCCCGCGTCCTGCTACGCCTATAAATCAACCGTAGCTCGTCTTAAACTCGACATCAACGCGAACAACATCGTCTGCTTCACGGGAGACCACTTTTTGACATGTTTTGGCCGTGATTAAGCTGCAAAGCGCTTTGTGACCGGGCTTTTACACTCTTTGTGATTTCAATTTTCTCCCTTGCATGTCCACTTGGCCCGGTCTCTTCAACCGCACACTGCGGTCTGACGAGCTGGATACATACCCTGTGTTTGGTGACAAATAAGGGACTTTCTTTCATCCAAATCTTAAACACGGACAAATTTTACTCAATACCAACCATGCAGCTACGATGCATGTTTTACATTTATCCTGGGACCAGGCAATTTGGCTGTAAACCATGTTATAAAACATGCATTGCCAAGATCAAAGTGGAATAACAGTGGACACGTTTATATAGGCCTTTAAAGGAAAAAAAAAAACAATCCCTGCAATATCCATTCCGGTAGAGCCTATACAGACTTTCTTATTTTGTCCATCGAGAATGAATGTATTTGATATCGTTTTCCTCCGAGGTAAAATCATGCCAGTGTAATGACTGAATTATTCTCGGTGCATTATTACACTGCTCGATCCCCCCAATGACTGTTTGTTGTCTTTCTGGAACATTTTCTTTGCACCTATTCACATGTCTTCCTGTATTCTGTACACCCAAGATTTAATGTATGATACCTATCTGCTATTTGTGCACATGCTTATCATGATACTGTAGCGATGTGCGTTAAACATGTAAACATATGGGCCCGAATTCACGAAGGTGGTACAAATGAAACCATGGTTTAATCCATGGACAAAAACCATGGAGCGCCAAGTGTCGCACAGAATATTTCGTTACGAAATTGGTCATTTCGTCGACAAATTGACCGTTTCGTTAACGAAATTATCATTTCGTGGACGAAATGTTCATTTAGTTGCCATTTCGTTGTCATTTCGTTATAAAATAATAATTTCATCGACGAAATGATCGATTTCGTAACGAAATATTCCATGCGACACTTGGTGCTCCATGGTTTTTGTCCATGGTTTAAACCATGGTTTCATTCGTACCACCTTCGTGAATTCGAGCCATGGAGTTTATCCTTTATAACTATTCAGTGTATAATCAAAACGTGTGTGGGGTATTTTGTTAGACAAGATCTAATTCCATCTCTCATGAGTAACGATGGGTTCGATATCTAATGCGTGCTTGACTTGTATTGGTTACCAGAGACGACATGATCTGGTTTATCGCAAACAATATTTAGCAGCATCCACCCACCGGGGATAGACCAGTTGTACTCATCCTAGGATTGTTTGGTATTCTTTACGTCGTGTTGCTGGAAAACGCTATGCTATTAATGAATAGATATACTGTAACACTCCATTAGTATGTGCTTGCCAATGAATAAGCCAGTTCGAAGTTCCACTTTGCGCATGAGCAGAAGAAATGTCACCAACAGGCATGTGGGTTTTTAAATTCACTGGGATAAGCATCTGTGATGTAATGATTTATCACGCGATCCTCTACTGTTGCTTGCCAGCACATCCACCTGACAGCAAAAGTGGTATTTGGCAATATCAATTAAAAAAAAGAGTGTTGATACATTTAATTCCAAATAGTTAAATGGATGCTTTCACAGGCGTTAATTGACGGATCATTCTGGTCATCTGGTCGCTACGCAAGTTCATTCTTTGTTTGAACAAGATTGATCAATCCCATAAATTGTTACGTAGAGCTTATGCAATATGTCGCTCTGAAAACGAATGAAGCGCTCCTAACTGACTGAGAAAAAGAAAGGTCATTCGTACCATTGTACCATGAACTATAACTTCTAACTAGCTTATTCAAGAGTGCTTGAGATTTCACTTTACAAAGACTAACCTATGATTATTTTTGTTTCTCGCTATGCATTGCTTTTTAACGCTTAATTTTTCTTTGTCTTATGTTTTTCTAAATATAGGGAGATTTGACCATTTTATGTATTTCTTCATGCATTTCTTCATTAATTCATTCAGCCATTCATCTATTCATTTATGCGTTCATTCATTCATTCATGTATTCTTTCATTCATTCATAACAAATTTATTCACGTATTACACATATAAGTGCATTATGTATGCAGAGTAACTTTTGTTCATGCAGATCGACAAGCAATAGGCCTAACTGAAGTGGCTATGTCTCAGGGTAGTGAGATGTTACAGGAAACTGTTTGTGTCGCAATCTTCTTTATCTTGACAGAGTAAAATAGCCACTGTATACAAATTTACGAAAGCTTACACTGTCACATCAAGATTTAACAGTAATTTTGCATTAATCATTGTAATGTGCATATCAGATGGAGTGGTGGTCGAGGGGGATTTTGATAAAATTGAAATTCTTTTAACCCATTAACAAGTTTTTGACCATTTTTACGTGCAATATCGATTTGTGTTATCATGTTTGTTGTCAAGCAATGCCTTATTGACATCATTCATGTGACTGTAAAGTAATACAAGTAGGGTCCCGCATGACATGAAATAAAACAAAATGCTGTAAAAGGCACCATATACAACTTTTATGGGTGACCTCTTTTTATGGCCACCTCAATGCAAGTACATCATCCTATTTGCTCATCCCATATACGAGCTTCTGTAATGTTATTGTGACGTTGGAACAGACAAGTGATTTCTGTGGATTCAGATTGAGTAGACGTCCTCGTTTTGATTATAATGTAATATAATGAGCTATATAGGGTGGCCCAGAAAACCCCCCGGAATACATTAGATCTTTAATTTCAACAATATTGTTACGAATATGTCATAATTTTGTATACTATTGGAAAGACCACCCTTTTCCCATAAAATAACACCAATGTCTTTAATTCATGATTTTAGGACCATTATTGTAAACCCTTGCACTCCCGGAGATACCGAAACCAGCGAGAATTCGGCTTGTCATAAACGGACGGTGTGATTACGTCCATTGTTCGTTATCATTTTGAATGAGACGACCTGTCTGGCTCATTGAGACGCTAAATTTAGCTGGAAAATAGCGAGGTTTATTCAAAGGTATGATTGGCAGTAACGCGAGTTCATGAGTGGGTGAGGAATTAAGCCCGTACTTTTAACTATAAGTAGACCTCCAGAGTTGGATTACCTTTTCTATACGCATTTTATATACTTACATATACCTTTACACAACATCCAAAGATAGATACATAATCATATTGTATAACTACGAAGAGAGAGAGAGAGAGAGAGAGAGAGAGAGAGATAACCCGTCGAGTAATCATTAAGATGACCATAATTATGAATTAATAGTATAAATTGTATCTCCTTAAAGGGGTATCGACGATAATGTTATTGCATGTGAGGCTAGTGTACGTGTTCCTGTATAAGTCAGATCACTGTCTTGTATTCAGTCGTTTGATAAAACTTTCATAAAATATTACATGATACAGGCCCTAATGCGTGTTTATATTTCATTTTGTCCTTTAAAAGACCAACCAATCGAAAATTTCGTATAAAACTTTTCAAAATCAAAATCCCGTCATTATGTAGCTCTGTTTACAGAGGAATATACTTTCATTAAATATTACATGATACAGGCCCTAATGCATGTTTATATTTCATTTGTGCTTTAAAAGACCAACCAATCGATAATTTCGTATAAAACTTTTCAAAATCAAAATCCCGTCATTATGTAGCTCTGTTTACAGAGGAATACTTTCATAAAATATTACATGATACAGGCCCTAATGCGTGTTTATATTTCATTTGTGCTTTAAAAGACCAACCAATCGATAATTTCGTATAAAACTTTTCAAAATCAAAATCCCGTCATTATGTAGCTCTGTTTACAGAGGAATACTTTCATAAAATATTACATGATACAGGCCCTAATGCGTGTTTATATTTCATTTTGTCCTTTAAAAGACCAACCAATCGATAATTTCGTATAAAATTTTTCAAAATCAAAATCCCGTTATTATGTAGCTCTGTTTACAGAGGAACGGCTTATTCATTAAATTTGTGAAAATCGTTGGCGGTGCAAACTGATACATGTCATGAAATGATATGCAATGCCATCATATTACTTGAACATTAGATTCGATACACAAGGTGATATCTAAAAACTTAAACTTTTACCTCAGGTAATCTTAAGCAAAATAGAATTAGGCCTACTTGAAGCATTGTAATCTTCAGATAAGACCTATAATGTTCAGTAGGTCCTTTCCCATTAATTATATTGAGTTCATTTTGTTGTACGTAATGATTTTTGAAAGTTGTGAATAAAAAAAAAAAGACAGTTTGGTATAAGAGAGAGAGAAAGAAACAGAGACCCATCACGAAAAGACCGTATTGGTATGGTATTCGATTTCAAGTAGAGTTTGAATCGAATTGAATTGAATTGAATAGATTTAAGCTTAGATAGATTCAAAGAAACGAAGTAATCTTTAGAATTAACTTAGCGGATTGCCAATGATTGACAAATTACCCTTCATCGACGTATGTGAACACCAGTTATGCAGTGCTTAGAATAATAGCCATGACAAAAACGACAACAACAACAACAACAACAACAACAACAACAACAACAGCAATGATGGCTACATCTATACTCTGGTTGGGATTCGAACCAAAAACTTGACTGCCAGGCAGGCGTTGAACTATATTGTATACACCGAGCTTCCGCCCCATAGCCAGTGATGGTTCCCATTTCTGTTATATCACCGGGTATACCGAAGTGATCAAACTGAAGTATACAACATGCAATGTTGGGAAAATGGAGGGACGTACTGAAAAGACAAAGTTTGCAGAAAAGTATAGAATCTGGACATCTCTAGAGGAGAACATCAGTAGAAAATAAGGCAAAACATAGAAAGTAAACAAGGGTGTGGAAGCCCACTAAAAAGACAGAGAAGCACACACACACACACACACACTTACACACACACACACACACACACACACACGCACACAATGAACATGAAATGAAACTGGAACAACAACCAGACTACTAGAGGAAAGACTTTGATGACAAGACAAAGTGAGACAAGATTAACTTAAAGGCCAGGGGATGGCTAGTAACTGATCAGTGGGAATGCTGGGGGATGATTGTTCGAATGGTTTTGCGGGATTCATTTAAGAGTACATTGTGTATCTATTGTTGTGTGAAAATTATTTGCTTCAGAATTGTCTCGTATTCAAGTACAAAATGTAATGTGTAGTTAATGTTTCCAGGTTAGCATGCCTGTACAGTGACGGGCGATTAAACTGCACATTACTTGAATATGAGTCCATTCTGAAGAAGATAATTTTCACACTACAATAGATATATAATGTACTCTTAAATGAATCCCACAAAGATTGGAACAAGCCACTGATCAGTTACTAGCCATCCCCTTTAACAATACGACAAAAGAACAGACAGGAATCATTGTGCCGCGTTGAAAGAAAAAGAAAAATAGAGAAATTATTGCGGAAATAGACTAATATAGAGTCAAATCCTAGCCCTATAAGTGTATTTGAGCAAAAGTGGTAATAATATATAGGCGGCAAGGCAGATTCATCGAGAGGGTAAAAGTATATAATATAACAACAAGCAACTTAAATTCTGCAGAATCATAAACTTGCAATAGAGAAAATTTCAATCTCCTTTTAAAATGAATAATAAAGGACACTTTTTTGTACATCATGATTCAGGAAATTCTAGTAATTTGAGGCAGTATACAGTATAGATAAATGTGTTCTTAGAGAAAATCGTTCGTAGAAGCCGTGAATGAAACTCATTGAAAGGCCGAGTGAGATATTTATCGAATGATTGATTTTTGAGGAACGTAAAATCAAAAGTAGACGAAGGATGAATTAGATAGATAGATGAATTTTGCCTGCTTCTCATGCATCAACGCAGATGAATATCGATTCAGTGCTCAGACTAATGGTCATGATGAAGAACATGGTCATTAGTACTCGGGCGGGATTCTTACCCATGACTTCCCGATTGCTATAGTCTGGTGTCATAAAACTAGGGCCTACCGAGCTTCCGCCCAAAAGTCAGTGATGATTTATATTCATGCAAATAAATGATTCTTGCGTAATTCGAGTTGTTTTCATTGCAACTGCATGATTTAAGTATTACTAGCATTCAATAATCGATGTTTGTTTTCGTCTATGAAGGACAATTTGTCAATTAGTTGCCCTAGTCACAACGGTCAAATCAGGATTAGAACAATATATCAAGCGGAATCCACTTTTGCTTCGGTGCACAGAAGAAAGGAGGAAACTTCAATTGGATGCCCAGTTGTAGATAATACAGTCAAGACATTGCAGGGATATTCGATTTTTTTTTACTTTGCCCGAATTCCCACAAATATGATGGTCAAAAGATACGTGTACCTCGTATTTAAGCAACACAATATCTCTCGGGCCACATCTGATGTCATATTTTGTTATTCAAAGATGTTATTCAACTGATGGAAAGCTGAACAATGTAAACAGAAAACCGAACAAGAATATCGCAATAGAATAATGCAAGAAAATCGCACGTAAAGAGAATAAACTGTGCAACTAACTAGCAAAAAAAACAAACAAACAAACAAACAAACAATTGAACCCCCCCCCCCCCGCTTTGGAGAATAAAGATGCATATTGAAGAGTGTCATGATAACATATCGTACTGCTTCAAACAATTCGAAAGTGGTCCTTTTGGTTGATTAAAAGTTTTGAAGGGGGTAGTATTGCAAAGAGCTATCAATGTGTTGTGCTAATGTTTGTAACCGACTTTCAGAAATGTTGTTTTATTCATTCTAGAACATAGAAAGTCTAAGAAAGATATAATAAATTAGGCCATTATATATATATATATATATATATATATATATATATGATTAAAAATATGCCTGAATGCTAGAAAGATTCACCCCACATAAAATATCAAAGATATTTTGAAAAAAAAATATATATATACATGACCATATCGTTTTGATAATTTCTTTTTTGGTGGGGATTCAATGTTTATAACGATTAAACTGTGCCTTGATTCATAACAGAGATTGCAATAACCTCAGTACGACAAATTGCCGTTCAAAATACTGTTGAATTGACTTACATACTATTTCCAGAATGATATCTAATAATTAAACATTCTGTGAGGTACATCATGCAGTTGTAAAGTATTTTAAGAGAAACGATCGCAAGGGAGCAGCCTGCAGTGGCTTCGAAACCAAATCAAACAGTAATGTAATTATGCAATATAAACGCAGACTGTTGCTTTAATTCATGAATCACATTTGATTAGGAAAACTGTTCACCTCTGACACTATTGCATGTATCATTGTGTACAGTGCTCTGGGTTGCTTCACTGTGCGTCACTGTATATGCCTTGAATTTTAGGCGTTGCTACCACCCAAGGGCTTCAAAATAATGCCGCTTTCAATGAGCTCGTGAGGGTTGGGTATTGTGATGCGCTCTGACATCTTTAATAGGCTCCCGCTACGGAAGTTTTGGACACGTTGTACATTTTGAGACCAGGGGGATGACGAGCTTTGAAAGAGATGGGGCTTTAGCAGTGACTTAACAAAATCTTGGTTCGGGAAGTTTTTTTTTTTTTTTTTTTTTTTGGTGTGTGTGTGTGTGTGTGTGTGTGGGCGTGTCCAAGTAAGCTGAAGAAAGCAGAATACAAAATATAAAATGCATAACCTCCCCCTGTCCTGTCCCCACCCAGACACACCCCTCAAATCCCTCTAATACTAAATACAGATCATAAATTTCTCGCGCTTTTCAGCTCTGCTTTTTTGACAACTCCTTCAATACCCTCAAATATGAGAAAAACATTGACAAATACAATTTATATCACTCATTGAATTTGACAAGACTGTGTTATGTCATATCACTGTATCAAAATGTACCCTTATACATGTACTTCCATATCTTGAATACGTATTTTCTTGTAAATAAGAATATCGTCATAATCATTATCATTATTTTCATCATCATCATCATCACCATCATCCTATAACACAACAAATTCCGTTTTCTTCTAACCTTTTATGGTTCATAATTATATGTAACCTTCAACATTGCCACGTTGTCGATAACTTGGTCCTTCCCGTAAAGGCTCAACCATTACCCATCTTTCTCTCTACATATTCAAGACATGATTTGTTGCTGCGAGCTGTGTGTGGAATATGATCAGAGAAAAATGGACTCTGTGGATTGACCTCTGTGAGAGTGACCAAGCTATCTGACAGGTTGCCATGTTAAAGTTTATGGACTATAAAATATTAGGAGAAATCTAAACACAAACCCTTAACACACACCTGGTGTGTGTGTGTGTGTGTGTGTGTGTGTGTGTGCGTGCGTGCGTGTGTGCGTGTGTGTGTGTGTGTGTGTGTCTGTGTGTGTGTGTGTTTGTATATATAAATATCTGTATATATAAATGATCTTTTTTAGAAGGCAAACAAGGAAGGACGGAAATTCGGTCTCCAACGCATCAAGCGATTGTAATAGAAACCGGAATGATAGGCCTATTTTTGCGACCAGGGATTTGCGAGAGCCGATGTGTGCAGTTTTGGAATTCTCCACATTGCTGATATACTCATTACGGTATAGTTTTCGTAGCATTACAGCTGATTGAAAGCGTGACTTAACAATCGTGTCGACAAGATGTAATGTGAAAGTACCTTGAATTTTTCTACATACCCACCAATAAAGAAGTTGTATCAAAATCGGAGAAAGTAAAGGTAAGTGCACTGTGATTTGAATCAGACACACTGTTGTGTAGGTAGAAACAGATCCATTCTATCCCGTGTAAGTTGGTGATAAGGACAAGTATAGGTATCTACTGTATAGCGCAAGCAGGAAATCACCAGTCCGACCCCATAACTATGTACGTTGCGTACATCACAGTTATGTGCAGCCAATGTATGTCGTATCATGTCGGTCGTTGTACACAATGGTCATTAATTCCTTGGGCAATATCACGCAGAGACTATGCATACACTTCGCACAAGTAGTATCAAGACGTTTTACATGTATTGTTAACGTTTTGTAGAGGCCTCCTGATACTTCTGATGGATATGTGGTCAAATGTCATTGTATTATCGTTGAATACCAACTACAAACGGCAGGACAGAAAAATGAAACTGATGAAAGTGACTCAAGAACAGCTTTTATCAACTAGGCCTACATGTACATGTAAGTTCATTTACTACTGTGTAATGTAAATTTGATCATACACATGTAGCACTGGTGCTGTATTGATACGTATCTTCTTGTGATTCTGTACATTATAGTACATTGTCATTGTCTTTAAATTTCTCGTTTTGTTAAATCATACACTTTAATTAAATCATTAGTTAATGAGTTTTCCAAAAATTTAATCTATTTTTGTTTCGTTTGCTTTAAATTTCCTAGTAAACAACTGAGTTAAGTTACTGAAATATATTATGTATTCATATTGTATGTACATTTTTATTCTCTTCTGTATGTATCTGCTATCTGAGCATACATTCTGTAAAAAATAACATCTGTAGTCTGTACATTCATGAAATGTAACAATCAAACACTGCGTGATGCCATTTGTTACAGGCCTCACACGGGTAAATAATTCCCCATAGAGACGTGTGTTGAAATTCAAAATTTAAAAAATTCTGTAAAATAGCTGGGAGAAATGAGGTGTTTCATCTTCACTAACCTGGATAAGTGAGATATACCCTTTCATCCACCAAATTTCCAAGGCGGGTTCTTCGGCTCAAACTCTTTCAAAGGGTCTGCAAAGCCAGACTACGAGTTCTTTTCACCCCAAAAAATCACCTATTTTCTGTACATGCAGCCAATGATATATAGTCCACTCAAATTCCATCAGAAAAGCTTTTATTGTCAAACCAAAATGCAGTTTGAAGAGAAATTCCTATTCAATATCTACAGCTATTCAGTTTTTTGCCAAACTGAATCATTGATTTTTAATTATTATTTTTTCTTCATTTACTTTGGTATCTTTGGTACGAATATGTGAAGGGGTCTGGGACATTCCATTTCATTTACAGGTGTGAGCCCTTTGTGTAGAGGTCATATTTCTTAATTGACTTTTTAACGATCATAAATGTGTTTTTGATAATATTTGCCCCTACATCATATGAGAAACTGCACAATGAAGGGTTGTAAAGCTTCTCAAAGGGACACTTTTGAAAATCATGCCCTTTGGTTTTTGTTGTTGTTTTTTTTTTATAAATCTTGCAGTGTTGATTAGTTTTTCATAAGATGAATACATAGATGCAGTCAGTTGTCCTTGATTAAGTGGGTGTGTGTCATCACCTTATTGCCTACAAATTACTTTCAAAGAATTCGTTTTGTCAAACAGATTAACTTTATGTATTTTGAGCTGTTTCAGTGGTAGCCAAAACAAAGATATACATTAAAATACCACAGTCATTCAAAGTTGTGTGATACTGAAGACTGATATTTGCTAAGATCTAGTATTAGTTGGAGTTGGAGGGGTGGGGGCGGGGGAGTAGAGAAGGGGGTGGGGGAGGAGAAGGAGGGAGGAGGAAGGGATATGACACAATAGATTAACATAAACGGTCAACCAGCAGAGCTTGCATGGGATGAATTCTTCCCATTGACTTGTGTGCATCACGTGCATTCTCTATAGGGCTCACACGGGTAAATAATTCCCCATAGCGACGTGTGTTAAAATTATAAATTCAAACAATTCTGTAAAACAGCTGGGAGAAATGAGGTGTTTCATCTTCACTAACCCGGATAAGGGAGATATACCCTTTCATCCATCAAATTTCCAAGGCGGGTTCGGCTCACACTCTGTCTAAGGGTCTGCAAAGCTAGACTACGATTTCTTTCACCTAAAAAAAATGACCTATTATCTGTACATGCAGCCATATAGTCCCCTCAAATTCAATCTTCCAACCAAAATGCAGTTTGAAGAGGAATTTATACTCAATATCTTCAGCTATTCAGTTTTTTGCCAAACTCAATCATTGATTTTTAATTACATGTAATTCTATTTCTTCATTTATTTTGGTATCTTTGGTACGTATTTGTGAAGGGGTCTTGGACATTCCATTTCATTTACAGGTGTGATCCCTATACACTTTTGTGTTTCACACCCCGTTCCAGGTCAGAAATGGCAAGGAATGGGGTCAGATATGACCCCATTCAGAGTCATGAATTGGGTCATGACCCAATTCCAAGTCATTGTTGACCTGGAACGAGTTGTGACCCCAGTGAACGGACCCGGTTCCGGGTCTTTTCTGGTCCGGGTTCTGTTAGAGCGTACGTGTAGAACCAGCAACCCAAATCAGAATCTGCAAAATGCATTACACGACGAATACAAGACAGATACGCGTCTAAATTTAAGAATGAGATGAAACAATGCAATACTCCCAATAGGTTGACTTATGTTCTTTGTCTGTAGAAGACTCAAAGGCGATTATGATAAGATTGCCCAATGTTTAAACTCTTTTGATTCAAATTTGTCTGCCATTGGGGAGAAAGAAACCAGAATGCAGGATAATGATAATTGGTTATTCCCATTACATTACTATTATTTGTGTGTGTTCGTGCGTAGGTGTGTGTGGGGGGGGGAGGGAACTGGTGGTCACACCAGAGAGAAGGAAGTGCTAGCCTTTATGCAGTTTGGCTGAAACAAAAGAAATAAAAAAAAAACATGGGTGTGGGTCTGTGCGCCCCCTTCAATTTTGCAAAGGCGTCTCCCCTTTATGGAATTCCTGGATCCGCCGTTGTTTATATGCATAATGAATACAGATTTACACCCTGTTTTGTTCTCTTTGCTTTTAATGAGTGCACTGAGTATGTCTGTATTGAGCCAATTTGCGAAATAATCTCGTTGTAGCTACTGTTTCATAAACCCCCTGTAATCAATCTATCCAGTCTTTTTGCTCCAACATGTACTTTACACAATATTTCAAGAAAAGGAATGGCGTAAACAGTCGGTGATGTTAACGTTAATCTTCTGGTTGGTAGCGATGTTATGCATCTTTTTTTTTTTCTTTTTTTTTCTGGTGACTTGCTCACTTCATCTGCCCATGTTCTTATAAAACAGGATTTCCCGGTCAATTTCAAACTCTGCCAATCAAATTCGTAGAATGGTCATTCAAATTCAACGATACCATACGTTCGGTGTTTATTGGTCATTCAATTCAACACAAACAGCCATCAATTCCGATTTAGGGTAAGAGATTTCGGTTTGCTCCTTCAAAAGTGTTAATAGGAAACCAATTTCCCTTTCGATTACTCAATTTTGTTTTTGAGCGATCAAAAATGTTATATATGAACACATCAATGTTCGGTGGATTTGAAATTTCTGCAATAAAATTGAGAAGTCATTGTTGGTGAGCTCGTTTCGAGCATACCAATTCGTTTTAGAAATTGGATTTTCTACTTTATTCATTCGAATTGGAATGAATGCGTACGATGTATCTTCGTGGACACAACATAAATCTAGTAATTACACATGCATATTGGGACAAAATTGGTATGGAGACACCCCTCCCAAAATAATGGACCAACCCAGGGTGTGCAGTGTGCGTGCACACGAAAGTGTGTGCGGGGTATAAATGATGTCAAAGGACGCGATACACAGCGGGTACAAATGTCTGAGTGCAAGAGGTCGTGGGTTTTAAATGACACTGCTCTGGGATCCATTCCCCATTCCTTCCCTATTCTCTTATCCTCAGTCACACAATTCAATATGTATGTATACATTAGATATGTCAATGACTGCTTTATTTTGCTCATAATGATGAAGTCGTACATTGATTTCATTCTTTTTTTACGCGAAGTGGAGAGTCATTTAAACTTGTAAACTTGTATTCGCACTGGGGTCTGGACTATTGGTATGTTCATTTCATTTCATTTCATTTATTTCATTCCTTCTTTCTTTTTCGTCAAACATAACACGAAATGAATCAGAAGATATAACATAGGCATGTATTCAACTTTACATGGTAGATAATGGTTAACAAATAGGAAATTATACATGCATACCGGCAGAAAAAAAAGAAAGAACTGAGAGGTTCACTGAAAAGCATGCCTGTAAATTGTGAACCACTCAAAGGATTCTTGTGAATACATTAAACTTTTTTTTTTTTTTTTTACAAAGACAGGAGAGAACAAGACAGGACAGAACAAGACAGTAGAAACACAACGACATTACATGACTTTACGGTAGTGTATACCATGACAGTAATAAAACACAAAAGAATAATGGAAAGGAAGGAGAGAAAGAAAAAGGAAATGAAAGGAAAAGCCAACACGCTGAACATCGGGATCGTAAGAGGGAATTGAGGTGTTTCAGCTCAATCAGCCGAGCAAAGTTATATTATACAAATAAGATAATGTAAAAAAATACACAATGATGAAATCAATGGTTGACGATGAACCCTTAGGCTGTAAAGACCCGCTAAGTAATGAATCGTATATATCTTAATATGAGTTCAACAAAAAAATATTTTAACTTACGCTTAAACGAATTCAAAGATAAAGAATTTTTTATATCACAACTTGAATTCCAAAATCTAGGGCCAGTGTATATAAATGTATTTTGAGCCAATAACGTTCTCAGAAGGGGTAAATGAAACTCATTTGATCGCCTGGTGGGATAATTATGAAAAGATTGATTTCGTGGAAACATTGAATCAAAAATGCTGGGAAGTGTATTTCTGTTATAATTAAACATAAACTGACCCAGCTGAAAGAAAAACAAATCTTTGATTTTTAAAATCTTATATCTAACAAATAATGGATCTGCATGGGAACGTGGAGAAACGCCACAAATAATACGAAGTGCCTTTTTTTTGTAATAACAATAATCTATCTAATAAAGTTTGATGGGTACTACCCCATGCTAAGATTCCATAATCTAAATAAGGTAATATTAATGAAAAATACAACGTTAGCAAAGAAGACAACGGGATATGAGATTTAAGTCTATTAATAATACCAATATTACGCGAAATTATTTTACTAATATTAATAATATGAGGCTTCCACGAAAGTTTATCGTCCACTGTAATACCGAGAAACTTTGTATGTTGTATGAGATACTCGCTCTAAGTGAACGTCATCAAAGATGATATCTGTGGGTAAAACTTCTATAGACTTACTAAATAACATATAATTAGTTTTCTGAAGATTCAGTGATAATTTGTTGGCTCTTATCCATTGAGTTTAATTTAATAACTTCAAGACTAGAGCTGTGCTCGTTCAAGGATACATATTGTTTTCGGTTTTGCAGGTAACTCCTGAACCACTCCAAGGCCTTCCCTCGTATACCATAATGGGACAATTTATGAAGTAAAATTTCGTGATTAATTGTATCGAAGGCCTTGGAGAAGTCCAGGAAGATACCGACAAGATGGGAATGGTCATCTATAGTATGTGCGGCGTTGTCAATAAACTACAAAAGAGCATGAATGGTGCTGTGTTTCTGACGAAACCCAAATTGAGAATTCGTAAAAACATTATAATAATTAAGAAATGTAATCGTTCTTGTAAATATCAATTTTTCCAAAACATTAGATAGGGATGAAAGTAGAGAAATAGGTCTATAATTACTTATATCAAAACTGTCTCCTTTTTTGAATAAAGGATACACCTTAGCAATTTTCATACAATCAGGAAAAACACCATGTAATATGGATTTATTAAAAATATGAGAAAGTGAATCAGCAATAGAAAATATGATTCCCTTTATAATAAAATTACTTATATCATCATAACCGGCACTTCGTTTGTCATTCATTGCTGTAACAATATCTATTATTTCATATTTCGTAGTTGGAGCTAAGAAAATAGAACTGGGATTGGATTGACCTAAAAAATTTTGCAAAATGCGTATCGGAAGGCGGTACTTCTTTTGCCAGATTTTCTCCAACCATTGAAAAATAAGAATTAAAAATATTTACTATATCACCAGGATCTTCAACAATTTTATTATCAAATCTTATTCTTATAATGTCCAATTTCTTTTTTGATATATTCATGGCCTGCTTTAATATCTTCCATGTATTCTTCACGTCATGTTTATATTTTTCTATCTGAATGGTATAATATTTCCGCTTTTCAGATCGTATGACCTTAATCAAAATATTCTTATATGATGTATATTTATTTTTTGACTCCTCAGTTTTTTTTTTTTCATTTTGAATTTATAATAGAACCTATTTTTCCTCTTAATTGAACGGAGGAGAGATTTCGAAATCCATGGAAGTTTAGGTGTTGTTTTATAATTTACTGACTTATCTTTTAGTTTAGGAATATAATCATCTAAATGCTTTTAATATTGATTATCTCCATAAAATTATCGAATGATACATTTACATCATCAGTATCACAAACACTTGACCAATCAACCCTATCTAAACAGGCGTCAAGACTAGCTAAATTTTCTGGTGTGGCTCTACGTCTAAATGAAGGAAAATAAGACATATTAACCGAATGTTTAAGATCACAGCATGTTATAATTGGAAAGTGACCGGTCATATCGGATAGAATTATAGAAGAATTCAAAACTTGTAAAGAATTCGTAAAAATATTATCCAGGAGGGAGGCAGAATGATTTGTAACACGTGTAGGTTTGGAAATTAATGGCAAAAAAGAGGATGACAAAAATAATTCAAGAAATTCTTGTGACGTATTATCATCACTCTTAATCAAATCAATATTAAAGTCACCCATTATATAAATGCATTTATTAACAAAACGAGGGCTTTTTAATAAATTTGTGATACTATCTAAAAAGTCTTTAGAACTGGAGTTTGGGGGTCTATAAACAACACCAACTATAAAATTTTTACTTTGAGGGATGGAAATTTCAACAAACAAAGACTCTATTATATCATTCATTATATTTAAATCATCACAAGTATCAACTCAAGTCCATTAGATAAATAAATCGCAACCCCGCCGCCGGTCCTATTCACTCTATTATTTACAATCAAATCATAACCATTCAATGCATACGGTAAATTGATATGAGATGATGACCATGTTTCTGTTAAACCTATTACAGATATTTGTTGTTTATTTTGATTATCTAACAATACCTGTAATTCATCAAAATGCTTATTCATACTCCTAATATTCAAATGTACTATAGAAAATATACTTTTTGAAAAATCTTTCACAAAATCTTTAAATTGATCAACCGTAACATATTTGGAGGAGATTAAAGTGGAATCATGTTCAAAATCAAAATCATTAAACAAATCATTAGAAGAAAAATTAACATTGTTGGCAACGAGGTTTTCAAAAAGTGCGGAAGAACGTGAATTGATCTGACTTCTTGATTCTGTAGGCGAGCGTCTAAACAAATCAAAGAATTCATCGTCATCAAGGCAGTCAAATGCTTGAGTCGATTAGCCATAACGCAGAACATAAAGTATATGAAGGCATGTCAACTGGCAAGGTTGCAAAAGAATGATATATGTGGACGTAAATGAAGCACAAACAATTCCGAGTTCGGGGATAGTACAGCGTGTTAACATTGCCATGACATATGTTAACATAGTGATAATTCAATCTACAATCTAAGAGACAAGAGGCAGGTTAGTGTTCTTTACCTTGCAGAAAACACCAACCTTAGATTGAAATTGTGTCATTAAGAATTGTATAGGCCTACAGGTGTATTACGTTGTTTTCCACTGATAATCGGAATTAGGATCTGATTATCAGCATCGCGATCTCTCGATTCATACAAGAAACCTGCCAATCTTAGTGAACCTCATTAAAGGGGATGGCTAGTAACAGATAAGTGGGAATCAGCGGGATTGCTGGGGGATTAATGTTCCAATCCTTGTGAGGTTCATTTAAGAGTTCGTTGTTGTGTGAAAATTGTTTGCTTCAGAGAGGTCTCATATTCAAGTAATGTGCAGTTCAGTGTTTCAAGGTTGGCATGCCTGTACAGTACGTCATGGCAATCGTTAAAGGCCCATGAACGGTCGCCCCGTCACTGTACAGGCACGCTAACCTGGAAACATTTCATGTCATTCTTTTTGGATTCTGTTTCATTAGATTTAGAGGGAAATCAATTGAATTAAACTACTCAAAATTGGCATTCAATTTCAACCCAGCTGGATAGACGTTCAATTTCGTCCCAAATAACGATTTTAATTTCATTTATAGGAACACAAAGTCGCACTTCGAACTTTCGAATTCAATCACCATGTTTTTACGCATTTCTACGCATCTTTCATATTCATCTTCATTTCAAAGATTCATTAACTCCGTAATCTTAATTGTATTGTATGCATTTCTTTCCTGTCAACCTTTCTTCCATGTCACTTTCATTTTATCCCCTGTAAACAGTATGGATGTAACACTTAGAGAATGGCCATACCTAAAAATTTCTTGTATGTCCACATCCATATTTGCTTTTGTCATTCCATTCCTACTTTCCTCGTGTTCATAGTGTATTAACATAAGTTGTCCCAGACGGCTCAGTTGGAGACCTGTTTCATCAGAGGGTATTGCCAGTGGGCATGATGAGTCTTGCTCGTTGTCAAACGTTTCACCAACTAATTCTGTCCGTATTCGAGATATCATTGTATACTCTAATCTAACAGCCGCTAAAGTTATGTATAAATAAAATGTAAATGTGTGGGTATGAAACTGAAATTGCACGCTGATAAAATTAGATCAAATGAGCTAGTTACCTTTTTGAACGGTGATATTGGTGATAATTAAAATAATTTCAGTCGAATTCAGCTTGAATGATCACATGCATCGTTAAATCGAATGCAAATCTGATGAAATTGAAAGGGATAGGCACCTACTATCCTCCATGTATCCAAAGGTGGCGATCAAGTATTCTTTCACATAACTAGAGAAATATTAAAGTCAAGGAATTTTCTGTTCATATTTTCCTCATATGTTTGTTTGTTTGTTTTTTGTGACATTGTTACCTGCTGTAGCGTTTGTACCAATACTTGTGCCCCCCCCCCCGAAAAAAAAAAAATATTTGCAGGCAGTTATATTACTTTACAGATACTGCCTTTTATTTCCCATGGGGTAGAATGACTGCAAATGGATTGTACCAAAACTTTCAATGCTCACATTTTGAACGGATTTTCCAAATTTTCAGGACTTCACTGTTGTGCTTTTCTGAGTATTTTATATATCAATTGAAGCCATTTGCACATTTGTGATACTTTTCCCTTACGAGTTGCAGTTCAATCTATATGTTATTATAATGTCCGAAGAATTAGAAATGATTATGAATGCATTTGTGTTCCGTTGGCATTTTCCTGACAAACATGTCTTCCGTGATTTTTCACTCACTTGCTCACTCCATTTTGTTATTACGCAGTCATTCATATTTTTTTAGCATAATATACCTCATTGTACGTTCAACAGTGGCACCGCTGAAGTTTAATAAACAATCAAATTTCTTCGGTGAATGCGAAAAGTCTGGACATGGAGTACGATAAAAGCTTGCAACACATGGCTGGAACCACTGACACAACTTTTCTAACCAAGGTAATACATCCACTGTGCTTCTCATTTCATTCAGAAGTCTGAGGCAATGACGTGATACTATATTGCTCAATATTGCGTTAATCAGGAAGAAAAAGTAAGTCAGAAGTAATTTAGCGAGACTCCCACATCAAGAAATAAGTACAAGTGGAACACGACATCTATACCAGTATGGAAATGTGTTGACATAAATAGCCAGTTTCTCTAGTCAAAATGTTAGAATAAAGATTAAAAATGAAACACTCAAATCTATTCTTTAAGAGCCGTATAGAAACAGCTCTAAACACAAGACGGGGTCATCCCAAGAGAGCGACACCCACGAGTCATACGGCTCACGAGTTCGGCATTGAAATAGGGTCCACGAGTCATACGGCCCACGAGTCATGCAGCCCACGAGTCATACAACCCATGAGCTCGACACTATAATATAGGCAAATAAGGCCAATGAGTTCGACAGTAGGTATACGAGGCCCACGAGTTAATCAGTTAATTAGTTATCTGTTAATGAGTTAATCAACACACTATCTAGAAGTATGAACTATTGTGTTTCACGACATGCTGTTTATATACTTCTAATCATTGCCTGAGCTGACATTATGATTTTCACCGAAGTAATTATTCCATGGTTATGGTTGAATTATTGAAGTATATAATTATGCTACCCCTATCGATTACAAACGCAATTAAATGCTTATTTCATGGCGCATAACAAGAGCTTTGAAAGTTCACACGATGAAATGCACCAACATGAATCACACAGTTCCCTTTTGCTTGTGTTTCAATTATATATTTTTGCCCAGAAGGAGAAGAAAAGGAGAATGACAGTCACCGTTGGTACTGCAGGCGGCTCAGAACGTGTGGCAGGTCTCATAGCATTATTACGAAGCATGAACAATGTTGTAAAGAGTGTCAACTTCAGAGAGATACCCTATAACGTCTCCGACATGGGTCACTTCAGGTTCGATGAAATGGAAGTGTTTATTCTCTGTCATTCCATCACCAACAGGCGCCTGTCTATCACAGATCGTCGGTGTTACCACGAACCGACGCTATTTCGTTTTTGAGCGAAAATGCAATTCTGAGAAAATCGCGTTTAAAGATCTCACAAGTTTTAGACAACGTTTTCAATGACTTTTCCTGTCTTGTGTGTGAAAATTTTGACAGGGTGATGAGAGTGGAAGTTGTTCTTCCTATCCATAGTGTAATTTTAGTGTGAATTCAAAAGAATTACGATATTTCTGTCTTCAAACTCACTGCGTCGGTTCGTAAATCCATCGTTTCTTGCGCGCACCATAGGTTATGTACTTAAGCGCGGGTCTCACGAACCGACGTAAGTTGTATTACGCCGGTTCGTGAGACCCGCGCTGTAGGGCCTGCACAATAGGTAACGTGCAATACGCGTGTATTTACGAACCGTCGCTATTTCATTTTTGTATGTGTTTACATACAAATACTATTAGGGCTATACCTGCTTATCAACAATAACCTTATTAATTGAAATTAATTGTCATGTAATGATTATTGTGATGATTATAATACATTAGGTGATAATCAAGATGATAATATAAGCCAGTTTCTCTTAATTGTTCTAAAAAGCGTGTTGTCCTTGTTTTCATCTTCATTTAGCAATAGCATTGTTATTAGAGCTGTCGTTGATCGCTCCAAAGATTTCTTTGCCCTTCCCCCTCCTTTTTTTGTGTGGATATATTATTCAACACTTTTGCATGTGGACATTTATCATTTGGTAATTAATATGTACTCGGTATACTGTGTTTCATATTTTTTTTTTTACTTTTTACTGTTTTATTCTTTTACTTTTTTAACTTACTTTCTTTATTTTTCACATAATTTTTAATTCAAATTCAGTTCACTTCTTTCATAATAATTATGAATGTTTGTTCTAAGATGAAGGATACCGCTAAATAAAGGGAAAAAGATGTGCCAGTCAGTAATGATTACTTGCATTTACTCATCTTTCATACTCATGCACTCTGTTATTTGTTTCTCTGAAATAATCTATTAATTTCTTTATTTCTTATTATTCCACATTATTTGTGACTTTTACTTTGTCACAATTTTTATCGGTGTCATTATTGTCATTTGGCTTGCATGCGAATTCACTCATAATTCCTCATTTTCCATCTTTCTCTTTCCTGCTCAACAGATTCTTTGATAGCTGCACTTGATCATATAAAAACATAAAACTCATCCTGCATGCACTCTTCGAAACTGATAAACTCCTAAAAATACATAAATATCAAAATTATCAGAATTTCAAGCTTCATTTTAAATATATAATGGTCATGTTTTATTATGCCTTTTGCAGCAATATATTGAAGAGGTACATTATGTAATCGAAGAAACATAGGTTCTCAATAAAGTATCAAATTTGAATTATTCAGAGATGAGTAATGACAATGGGAAGGATAACAATTGTGGAAGAGCTCCATAAATCAATAAATATCTAATGGCAAATGGAGATGGAATCAATATTAAAGAATATGCGTAATTCAAGTTCATTATTACATCAGTTCTTGTGTGTTCACAAAAAGAGAAACACAGTTCGAACACGCGCACCAAATCTTACAATTTACATTTACATCTATAGAGTGCGGACAGAACATATACAAAAGAAAGAATAACATTCTCAAATTAATATATCAAGCATAATTACGTATATGAACATAAAAAGATGTTGCTGCATATGCATGAAGCTTGTGAGTGCTGCAACACACATTATGCTCAGATGGAAACTTGATGTATATCATACAAAAGAGAAGAGGTACTGCATGTACATGTAGTTACACTATTCACAGGACAGTAGAGAAAAAGCAAGAGAGAGAGAAGGAAATGGGTGTCTAAAATAGGTCGATGTAAGGAGTGCCAAGTCAATTAAGTCTCTAATAGTTATACATATATGAAAAGGAAACAAATTAATCACAACATAAATGATCGTGCTCATATTAACCAATAATTAGCATCTAAAAATGTGTGTAGAAAGCCCATAATATCAGCCTTTCGCCCCGTAGGCTTGTTACATATGAGAAAAGAGAAATTTTGGCCGACCCCCCCCCCCCCCTCCAAATCCTTAATCCACCAGTACTATAAACACATGTGCTAGCAAATTCACAAGAGGGGTGGGGAAATTCGGCCAAAATTGTGTGTGGTTAAGATAATTAAAAAGAAAGGTCATCTGCAAAACCACGGGGTGGATGCAGACGAATTTTCATGTGATGACTAAAAAAAAAAATGCAGCCAAAGGGGGGGGGGGGGGGGGAAAGGACGGTGGAGAGGGGCCAAGGCTAATTTGACTCCCCTCCCCCCCCAAAAAAAAAAAAAAAAAACGCCACTGTTTTACAGCACCTTTAAAGGACTCTTAATTTTCTTTTGTAAAAAACAAACGTCTCGAAGTAAAGAATTCCATATTGTAGGCGAAATGTAGACCGATACAGTGTATGAAGTGTACATCCCAAGCTATTAAAGAAAAAAAAAAAAAACAGATTATGAATATTATTTAAAGTAAGAATTTCAGTGCGTTTAATCATCTTTAGTCGAGTTGCAAATGACATGTGCATATTTAATAAGAGCAGTTAACTTCGAAGCGCCCCCAAGCCCTTCTATATTTAATCATTCATGTCTAAAGGTAGTGCTAGGGCATCCCGGTGGTCTAGTGGTTATGGCGCTGGTCTAGTAATCCGGAGGTCGTGGGTTCGAATCCCGCTTGGGCTGCCTGTGATTTTTTTTTTTTTTTTTCACAGCAGCCCACAAACTGCACACTGCAGTTGCATGTGTTACTACGGATGGAGACAAATGAATAATCTATCATTTTAATATACAATGTTTGACATCCTTTTTGTAATCACTTTCTTTAATTGTACATTTAGAGACATAATGAATTATTATTAAAAGAAATCATATTTCTGTATTTTGTTGTGAGTTTGCATGGGAGCATACACGTATCATAATTTACAATTTTAGTTAAATAAAGAACATCTCATAACAGAACTGTCTAGTGATGGTTGAATGATTATGTCAATTTGTTATAAGTCCTATCAGTTATATGGAGTGCATTTCCCATGTTTATAAGAATCATACGTAACACATTCAAAGTGGGATGAAGACAACAAAATAATAAATAAAAGAATAAAGGAGAATAGAATGAATTACAGTTTGAGGTGAGTTTGGCATGTCATTAACTGGATTAATATTATCATCTAGCAGAGATGCATATTTGATTATTTGTTGCATTAATTTCATAAAAATACATACATGTATAACATGTCTCAATCAACATTCAGAATGTTTGCAAAATGTAGATGAACATGTATCATGAACATGGTTGAAGATGAAGCTGGAACTTTTTGTTAATGGGTCTAAGCTACCATTTGTGACTCTCATAAATCTGTTTTCTGTGAAAATTCATACAGCGAGCGAAAGGTTTCTGATATACACATTTTGACAGTGTGACACATTTGGTTATGCCCCCGACAATTTAGATTGACTCTCGCAATTATCACCGTTTACGAAAAATAAATCAGTGAAGGGCATGTTAATCCTCAGTCGATAACTATTACAACTATGCAATGATTATTCAACCATCTAACTTCATCTGATTACAGCATCATCTGAATATTGCCAATGTGCACTTAGAAATTTATCAAGATGTATCACAAGGTTATGATTACGACACAAAACCTTCAAGATTTATTATCATGAAATACATACCAATGAACACTTAAAGAAAATCTAACATTCCATATCCACATGAAGCTTGCCTTGATATAAATGTCTCTCAGTAGTGTTATTAAAGTGTAGCAAAATTGTAATTACGACATCACAGAATGGAATGCATGTTTTCACCTTCAATCTTAGAATCTTCTTTCATGTTTCCACTTTACAATCACATTTTAATGTAGATATACCGTCCTTATGTTGTCGCCCTTCATCCCAAGTTCTCCCTTCTATCCTATCTGTAGATTGTCTTCTTTCCTAAGCCATTGTATTCACATTCCTTGATGATAAGCACGATGCTGTACTTTTTTTCTTCTCTGAAACAGTCCAGCTCTTCGCTACTGCATGGCATCAGTCATGTGAAAGAAAAGACAGAAATTAAGAACTTTCGATTAAAATCAAACATCATGATACAAGATACAACTTTCATTTTGAGAAAAAGAAATCAGCCAACTAAGCTGTAGTTGAAATCATTTTGCTCTATTTATATTAAACATAAAACAAAATGGTATACAGGATCAAAGAATGTCAAAAAATACTGCTGTTTGTCTTTGATGCATATTCAAATTGTCTCGCCTTTTACATATTTTAATGATGCAAGATCTTATGTCTAGCACTTAGTAAGTCTCATGTAGAAATTAAATTATCATTCACATGAATAAATCTACATGTCCTTGTAAATAAGGCATTGCTTTGAAAAAGCTGAATATTACTAACTGCATTTGGGAAACAGTCTACGACAATCAAACTTCTTTATTATCAGAGACTTTAACATCTTGATTAGACCTAGACTCTAATTACCATTGTATTCACATCCGTTGATGATGTACACGACCCTGTACTTTTTCTTTTCTTTTCTGAGACAGTCCAGTTCTTCGCTACTACATGGCACCAGTCATCTGAAAGAAAAGAAAGAAATTAAGAACTTTTGATTAAAATCAAACATCATGGTACAAGATACAACTTTAATTTTGAGAAGAAAAAAAAATCAGCAACAAAACTGAAGTTGAAATTATTTTGCTCTATTTATATTAAACATAAAACAAAATGGTAGGCCTATGCAGGATCAAAGAATGTCAAAATATACTGCTGTTCGTCTTTGATCCATATTCAAATTGTCTCGTCATTTACACATTTTAATGATGCAAGATTTTATGTCTAGCACTTAGTAAGTCTCATGTAGAAATTGAATTATCATTCACATGAATATAAATCTACATGTACTTGTAAACAAGGCATTGCATTGAAGTAGCTGAATATTACTACCTGCATTTGGGAAACAGTCTACGACAATCAAACCTGTTTCTTATCAGAGACTGTATCATCTTAATTAGACCTAGACTCTACATTATCATTCAGCTTTTAAAGGTATTAACCATTCACCTATAAAACAGTGGCATTGTCATGTGCATCATATTTCTTTGATACTGCACATAATTTCATGAAGTCTGTGCAAGAATGCAAATGAAACACGTCTGCTGTTTGGTATTTATCCCAAAACAAAATCACTAACCCGGAAGTCCTTGGCCTTAGGAATAACACGTGGCGAGTTAGCAGGAATTGACATTAAAATAGAATAAGAATAGATCTACTAAATAGGCCTTTGCCTCATGAATGTCTGGTCTAATTATAGACTAAGTGAAGTCTAGACCTTTCACTTTTAAGTTACACAGATTTCATATTACTTAGATCTAGACTACATCTAAATCTAGACATCTAATACTATTAGATCTTGGCAACTTTTGTCTTTGTGACACGAAATTAACACGTCACGGATGATATTTCGGCGATGTCCAACAGGATGACAGTACCACTATTACTAAATCAGTAAGTTGACATAGATAACTAACATCAACTTGTTAAAGTACGTTAGAGATGGCACCATATACAATAACCGGTGACACTGACACTGACAGATCTAGCGACTACGTTTAGACTAACGTTAAAGAGTGAGACTCGCCATCTCAGTAAGTCGGCCAAAGACAAAGTCAATACAGGGCTAAGTCAGTGTTACTGTTATTTTAGGCCTAACAAACGTTAACGGTTACTCGGTAAGGTTAGGTTTACCAGGACTCAAGAGTCCTGGTTAAATCAGTCGAGGGACATTTCTTAGGAAGTCCTTCGATTCCAAGAATAAAAAGAGTGAAAGAACAAAGGGAAAAAAGGAAAGAAGAAAGGACAAAAGATTATGTTTGGCTGCTGTGGAAATCGACAGCGCCACTGTATCACTATCAATCAAGCGTAAATATATAAACGCCATTTGGTTGGGCCACATTCACAAGTTTTAGGGGAAAAAAGCCCCACCGCTGTGCTTAGGTACTCCACTCGAACTAACGTTAGACATACACTACACACAGTACGGTACTGGGGCTGAATTCACAAGTATACTTTAACACTGCACTGTACAGGAAAGCCACCTAACCTGTAGAGTACTCGTAGTGTTTAGGTAGTATCACTACACCACATACTGTCATAGATGACATCTACACCAACGCTGCACACTGGCACTGGTCCGACGGTCCCTGACCAGGAAAAATCACTGTTGGACACTGACTAGTAACTTTTTCAGGAATGGACCAGTAAAGATTGGGGGAAAAAATGGGTGGACTCTACCTACTATTACCACTAGTCTAGATGTAGATCTAGAGCTAGACTACCGGTATGGCTCTGAACTGTGTTAATTTGACTTGGTCTTAGACTTCAGCTGATCTTAGTTTTAGTAACTGGTATTACAAGTCTTAACTTAGACTTAATAGTTAGACTTGAAAGTAAAAGTCTAACATGTCTAACTTTATTCTTTACTCTTCCTTTGAGTTTTACTGTTAGACTTTTTATTTATTTTTTTGTTTAGTACGCCTACTTTGTCAATCTCATGATGATTTCATTTTCAATTCAAAAGTCAAGGCTTTTAGTGTCTTCGAGACTTCGAAATCTTGCAATCTACATGTCTTGCACACAGACGTTACGACTACAGTACTCAGTAGTCTCAGAAGTAACGACATAAGTTGAAAAGAAACAATAAATAATATGATTTGGGATCTAATTTGAAATTGGATGGCGTTTACAGACTAGGCTTCATAAGCATCACGCGATTGAATACATGGGACTACACACTACCGCAATTAATGGTTATGGTAGTCCAACTGAAACTGTTATTTTGAGCATGATTTTAATAGGATTATAGCTTACCATTCACTTCACTCGTGGACAGTGGGCTGGCTTAGGCCGTCATTCATCTTTCAGAAGGTTTGGTTCTCACTCTGAGATCTGGATTAGGGCCAAAACCTAATTCTAGGCCAGTAAGTTGAACAAAGCTCAAAGTAATGCAACTGCGACGGTTCGTAAAACCCGCATTGCTCTTCACCGTAGCAATTCGGGTTTCACGAACCGGCGTATCTTTCGTGCGTCGGTTCGTGAAACTCCTTTTTCTCAATTTCTCGATATTTCGAGTACCGTCGTTTTTTTCTTTCTTTGATAAAATTAAGAATAATCAATTTTGTGATCTAAAATTTTGGGATTTGGTAGAGTTTTGAAAGCACTTTCATTTGGTACCAATATCTCGATTTTGAAAATTTTGACCAAAATCGAAATAGCGTCAGTTCGTGAAAACGCCGACGAGATATCCCAGATGCTCTCTATGATCAATTACTAGACAGAGCTTATCGGAAGCTAGGTATGTACATGTTAATAGAACATGACGATACTTTGCAGTATACATGGTATGTTTCTATACTGTCCTCGTCTTACCCTAAAAACAGGTATATTTTCAAGACCGAATAGTGCAGTGCAGTGCAATCAAGCACTTACAGGGCCGGATCCAGGAATTTAGTAGAGGGGGGTGCCTTTACAAAATTAAAGGGGGCGCACCCCCATTGTTTCTTTTTATTTCCTTTGCTTAAACAAAAAAATAAATAAATAAAGAGGAGGCGCACGCCCGGGCGCGCCCCCCCCCCCCCCCCCCCCTCTGAATCCGCCACTGCACTTACTTGTCTACTCAGACGAATGATACCAGAAAAAAAATATTTGTTAATTTCATGATAACTTTGAATATTCAAAAAATGGACCCTTCTGATTTTGCTTCGTTAGGAATCCCGAGAATCAAACAACTCAACAGTGACAGTCAACCAAGTCATAACTGTCTGCCTTAAATCACAATCAATATTTATTCAATTGATTCTAGAACAAGCATGGATTATCAAGGACTATCAAGGAAATTCAATGGAAACTAAATGTCTCTGTGGAGAAAGAAAAAAATCAAACCCACCACTTTTATGCTGACTAGATGATTGGTGCCGAGTGACTAAAGTGTAGAAATGTGTTGCTTTTCCTGGTTTTTAGAATACTGACCGAAATGATTGATGTAATAACATAATTTTTTCAGACTTTGAATATTGTGAACGTAAAATATACAAAATACAAGCCTAGAAATCGTACCATCTAAACTCTCGGGGAAAATATGAGTTGTGAAACTTTATGTGTGTTAATTGTATCACAATTTTAACAATTTTCATAACACGTACATCTGTGAATTACAGTATACATGTGGTATGAACTACCATAATTGCACGTTTGGCAGGTATATTTTAACCAGATGAGATAGAGATTGCATTGAAACTATGATATCATGTCAACATCGAATTAACGGGAAGAAGGCCCTGTCACACATTTCCGGGCAAGCCTTGGATGCGCCTTGCGAAGAGCAATTTTTGCTACTCGGAGGTCCCCGCAAATGACCCGCATATGACATTAACTAGCACGTATCTCACTCGTAGTCACCCGGAGCTGCTCACGCAAGTTCTATGAACACCTTTCCGGGCTTGCGTTGCATGTGGGGATTTCCGGCAGGCCGGACAAGGATTTGGGCGAGTTTCGCATGCATCTTACCTGCTGGAGCTGCGCTACTTACATTCAACTTACGTTCACTCCATGAGCTCTGCGTGTGGGGGCTGACACATAGGTAAAAGAATCCCTCTGAAGGGATTTAATATGGTAGCAGTCCATCAGAATGTCATTATCTTGGCCGCAGCCGACTCTCAAATTACTTTCAAAACTGACTAGCCACACGGATATGGCAGTTTCAACAACGTTCTTCGCCAGCAAAAAACACCCTTATTATGCTCGTAGAATGCCCGCAGATGACACTCACTTCTGAGGCATAAGCATAGATCCGCGGGCAACTTACGTACTGCAAGCGGGTCAACTACCTGTGACTAACGGAAACTACGGCCCCTCCTACTGGTGTTCTGCGTGGTTCTCTGCGGGCAATCACCGCGACTCACCCGAAAAAAAAAAAAAATCTCGGTCATGCTCAAAACTTGGTAAATCGGACTTTCGTGCGCACCTCCGGGCATTATACGGACTAGAAACGAGATATTTACTGTCAGGTGTGAGCCAACTGCTGGGAGGTCCGGATAGCAAAAATATCCCCCGCAAGTCAACCCGCATAAGCACGCGTCTAGCAGGTAAGACGCAAGTGCGAAACTCGCCAACATCCTTGCCATCCGCAGAAAATTCCCCTGCGTGCTGGAAAATCCCTTCTCGCAACAAGCCCGCTGAACTTACCTGGAAAGGTGTTAAGGCCGTGTCACGCCTTTCCGGGCAAGCCTTGCGTGCGACTTGCAAAGAAATTTTTTTACTCCCCGGAGGTCCCCGGAATGAGCCGCACATGGCAGTACGTAGCACGTATCTCACCCGTAGTCACCCGGAGGTGTGCACGCAAATCTTTTTCCCGCAACCATGTTTAGGCCCTGTCGAACCTTTCCGGGCAAGCTATGCAGGCTTGTTGCGTGCAGGGATTTTCCAGCATTCTGGAAATTTCTGAGGGCGAACAAGGATTTGGGCGAGTCAGTGCATGTGTTTTACTTGCTGGACGCGTTCTACTTAAATTCTACTTGAGGGTAAACTGTGTGACCTTTGTACCAGTCGCCTGGGGGCTGACAATGCAATTAAGGAATTCCTGTGAAGGAATCGCAGAAGTCCCACGGAATGTCATTATTTTGGCTGCATACGGGGACTGCGAAGTACCTGCGTGGGAGTTGCCTGCGAAGTGCTGCCGCTAAGGGCCTCTTACTGGCGTTCTGCGTGGACCTCTCCGGGCATCCCCGCGACTCACCCGGATAAAGTTTTTGTCATGCTCAAAACTTGGCTGCGATTAAATCGTACTTGCGTGAGCACTTCCGGGCAACTACAGGCGAGATAAGCGCTAGATACTGTCAGGTGCGGACCAACTGCAGAGAACTCCGGGTAGAAAATTTGTTTCCCCGTAAGTCAAGCCGCAAAACTTCCCAAGATACGGTATGACAAGGCCTTGAGCATGCTCAAAACTTGTTCCGAGTGAGTCGTGGGGTTTCGCTCGCAAAGGTAAACGCAGAACACCAGTAGGAGACCCTTACCGGCAGCACCTCGCCGGCAACTCCAACGCAGGTACTTCTCAGTACCCATAAGTCGCTTGTAACAGAAAACGGATCGGTTTCAAAGTTCTCACGCAAGTAGAAGCTAAGTAGCACGCGTCTAGTAGGTAAGAAACAAAATTTTAAAATTGCAAACATTCTTGGTCGCCCGCGGAAAATCTACGTGCTGGAAACTACCTCCTCGCCACAAGCCCGCGGCGTAGTTTGCCCAGAAAGGTGTGACACGGCCTTAACAGGGCTTTAGCAAGAGCCTTTATATGGACACTCGGTGCTCGAAAGCGTGTAAAATTTAGACCGAGGTATAGAGAAATACCTACTCTAAGTTGGTGCATTGTGTATTCTCTCGCTAGCCTCCTCCAGAAAAAATCAGCTTACTACTAGTTTCTGTGAGATGCCGATCAACATCGGATCTCCTTGCAGTGTTTAACGGTCTAGTGGAACAAGGGGAGCTGACAATATACAGTCCCTTTAATTACCATATTATATAGTATACGTAGGCTGTGTATAGTTATCTGTAAAGCACCGCGACTAACAAATCAGGGATAGGAATATTGGTAAGCTCCTTACATCATTCTCGATTATGATCTTCTTTGTCAGGTAGGCAAAATGTCATCATTATTGCGTACGACTTCAAAGATAATGATCTTCAACCCAACGTTCTTGCAAGCAAACTGGACGCTTTTCGGATCCAGCAGCCGACGGCGTGCAAGAAATCATCTGCTGTGGTGTTTGCCGGACAATGCGCTCCCTCCCCGCCGGAGTTGCCGGAGGATCAGCACTACAAACTCTTCTGCAGTTTGCAGAAAGCAACTCCGCCACAAAAATGTTGTGCAATATTGTAAAGGCAAGACTCTTTTGGCACCCTATTCGCGAGCCATTAATTCAATTTTATATGTTTGTTTATCCAGGGAGGTGGTTGTTTTCCTTCTTGCCGTTTTATCTTGTGTAAACGGTAAACATGTTTCTTGCGTTATGAAAGGTGACAATTTTGTTCACGAATGTACTGATGATAGTAGAAACTGTATGAAAGTATTCAGTCTGCATGGTACTAAGTACATACCGGTACTAATCAGTGTATTACCTAATTGCGTGGCTCGAAATATGACATGGGCATGCAGGAACATTTGAAATGTCATTTGAGAACACTATTACATTTATGATATGATTTTCATTTTGTAAAAACTATCTTAAAGGATTTTCCCCGTCGCATTATACCAAAAAAAAAAAAAAAAAAGGTTTGATAACATGTGAAGAGACACATTCATTCACTTCATTCTGTAACTGCATTCTATTCATGTTCATATAAAGCGTCGGCTCTTACAGACATACATTTAATGAGTTAGAAGTGCAGGTCGCCTTACATGTATGTCTCCAGTAATATTGTAGTAGTTTTCTTATCCGAACGGCACCGAAATTTAAGGAACGTGTAACTCTAAAATGCATTGTCCGATTTTATTTTAACTTTGCGTTTGTGTTCTACTATTATTTTGTACATTCCATCAATCCTCATTTGGGTTTCACTGTTCTTTCAGAATTAGGAATTACAATGACTGTGATATTGTGAGGAGTGAATTCATTCGTAGATTTCTGGTCATTCAACATACGTGCTATATCGATTTGGTTGGAAATGTTCAATGTCACAAAGCGTCGGCGGTTATCCGAGCCGTCGTATCAGCATGAAATTTTCACGTAAGAATGACATTTCGAGATAATCGCGTTTGAAGTTTACCCTTTTTTCAATCATGATTGCCACACTTTTATGTCTGGCATTTCTAATCATTTTTGACATGCGAGATTTTAATTCAAACTCTCACTCTTGTATTGTTAGGAATAATGCGAGAAATTGCAAGAGAGCGACATGTATGTTTTTTTTTTTTCGATTTGCAAAGACCGATGTCATTTACCATACGACAGTTTTGTTGACTCCACGCACAGTATTTGCGATCACCGAAACGGCGTATAATAGGAGAGGACGGCGTATCACTGTTTTTATCACGCCCGCCTGTGAGGAAATGAAATAACAAAAAATGACCAGACTCTATAAATGTGATAATCACACAAGAATTACATCAAATAATAAAATATATATTTCACGGTATGTGTAACGGAATGTCCACAATCGCAACTACTAAAGTATCTCAAAAGCGAAGATTTGACTCCAAAGTAGGATGTACGCCGGGTCGGATGACCGCCGACGATCAATGTCCCATTAGCCTCGTTTAAGATAATGAAGTCATAGGTTTAGAGTTCTGAATAAAATAGAATAAAGAATGCAGGAAAAAGAACGAACTGGCAAACTTCCATAGGTGACCTAGAGCTGCTTCATTGCCGGTGTGTCATTTTATGTCGGTCACTTTCATTTCAGTCAGAAAAAAATGAATTTATTAGTATTCAATTCAAATCAATTCAATTCAATTCATTTATTTTCATTCTTCTTTTTCCAACAAAACTTAACACATAATAATAAAACTACATGCTTTGTAGTAGTGTGTAGGTGAGGGTAAGGATGAGACGATAGACGTAGCTTAAATCCTCACAGTTTGAATTCTATTGTCAAGCTTTCGGGGCCCTGCCTTTAATCAAGACTGAGGATCAAAGAAATCAGACAAAATAATGATGATGGATACAGAACATGATATAGATATAATATACAAAAAAAAAATGATAATGATCAAGACAATAGTGAAAATAATAACGATAATGATAGAGGCAGAAACAGCAGAAAATAGCAAAACTGATAGGAGTGTATAATCAATATGCGTCAATCATACATAAAATAACATACATACAATCATAAACAAGCATACATAATATACACATATATAACCAAACACATGCGCACACACACGTCATGCACATAGTACACAAATATGCACGCACATATCCAAATGCATATTATGAAGAGTTTGTTTGCAAAAACAGATAAGTCCATTTATGAAGATTTTGAAGTACGGTCTCTGTCATAAAGTACAAAATAATACCTTTTAAATGATATATTGGTCACTATACATAATAAAGGTACATTTTTGTTTACTTGTATATTTTGTATATTTTTTGCATATATATATATATATGTATATTTATTGTTCACTCGCCATGAATAAACTAAATTCATAAACAATGTACTAGGACATTAAGACACGACATGTCATAATTCATCTTGTGCTTTACCCACGATACACAATCTGGTGTCAAAATTGAATTTCTTAAACATTGATGCAACCTCTTTCTAACTTTTTAGTGTACTCATGATTAGTATTCTAGATATCTTAAGCTTATTAATTTGTACTTTTTTTCAAGTCTGTACACATTTAGCTATTTATCTATATGAAAATCACCTGAAATCTGGATTTCTGTTTTTTCAAAACGTCAGTATCAGCCATGTGCCCTGGTAATCATTAATTATCAATCATTAATCACTATAATATTTCAAATCACCTTGCATAAATTCATAGACATTGTACGTGTATGAAGAAATTTCAGCTTCAAGGAAGGTTATGTAAATTCATCTTATGCTCTTTAAGCATCTACACTGTCTTGTCAAGTTCTAAAAGGAAGCTTTAGATTGGCGATTCGAGCCCTGTCATGCAGACTCTTGGCGAAAATGTTGTTACGTGCATGCACGAGATAGCAGTTTTCTGTCCGTACTGCATCCTCCTATTTCTTTTCACGATGGTAAGAATGGTTCGTTGTGTCTTCCCAAAATCTAGGTCTTCCCAAAATCGGAGAATGCAAGTCATCCAGAAGGATTCGGTGTCACAAAACTCCGTCGCCAATCTTATAACTCGCTTGTAGTTTATGCTGTTATTCAAAGGTCACGCTATATTTGACTGGACTGTCAATCACTCCCGCAATATTGTAAATTGCCTTATGTATTTGCTTTTCCTTTCAATATCCATGAGTCTGTATGTACTTTAAAAAAGAAAAAAAAGAAGAAATAAACAGGTTTCCTTAAAACGTGGAAAAGGGGTGTTTTTGGTGTGAATTATTAGTCTCTTTTTATGCATGCAGGAATGTTTGATGTGATGCTGAGAGTGATAAGGATCCCAATCATTGCAGCCATTTCATTAAATTTGATATGATTCCTATTTGCAATTTGATTGGGATTTCCGCATCAAAATTTGATAAGATTTTTTTCAATTGAATCTAATCAATTTTGATTAGAAAAATATCTTCTTTCCTAAATGGTATTTTCATAGAAATGATTACGGTCGACGGTGGACATTGAGGAGGTTATCATTATCCACCGTATCATCCACTCCATATAGACATACCCATGAGCAACTACCTTATCGCAAGTGTACCTGTCACCAGAGGTTCACTCAGATCCACGACATGCATGGGAACAAGTTCCATATTCCTTTTGCCCGAACACAGGCTTTCCAGACATCGTTCTTTCCCGATTCCGTACGACTGTGGAACTCGCTGCCAAGCTCGACCATTTACACCTCCACAAACCAATTTAAAGAGGAGATGCGAAAGATTCAGCTAAGTTAGAAGGATGCGTGTTTTTTTACTCGCACGTAGTTATTTATTTATTTATTTATTTATTTATTTATTTATTTATTTATTTATTTATTTATTTTTTTTTTTTTGGGGGGGGGGGGAGTAATTACACAGCACACTGCGCATCACTCTAAAGTACGGCGATACCCCTCATTGGTGGACTGTACTGGAAACCCAGCTAACACTTGGACATTTTCTAAACTTTCTTGAAACGTTCCAAGTTTGTTATTTGGACGTTTTGTCAAAACTTTTTCAGAACGTCTTTTTGTGGAAGGATTTCGACGTATTTAAAACGTTTCAAATGGACGTTATGAAAACGTTTTTTGACCGTTAAAAACCAATACAAAAATCTTTCGGAATTTTTAAGGACCAGCAAAAAACTTTTTAGACGTTATAGACGTCAGTAAAACCTTTTAAGAATATTCAAAACGTTCTGTGGACCTTCTGCGGACGTCCAGAAAACCTTTGAAAACCGTCTATAGAACGTTCAAAAAAACGCTTTAAGAACGCCTAAAAAGTCTTATGATCCGTTCCAGAACGTTTAGAGAACCTTTCATATCCGTCTAGAACGTGCAGAAAATCTTTTAAGAATGTCTAGTGTATATTTTTTAAGGGTATTTTGTTTATATAGTTATGAGATTATACAGGCACAATCTGAGACTAATGTACCCTAATCCTAATCCTATATACAATGTAATTCTATCCTAACCTGTTCCTAATGTCCTACCACCTATACCTATACTACACCATATTCCCAATTGATGAATGTGTATCATACCACCAAAATGTTGTAATGCATGAAAACATGGTTACTCTTAGATCACGCACACCTTAATTTGAATATTCATAAATAGGCATGAATATTCATGATAAAGAAACCAATGACGAACACGTAGCGGACCAAATAACGTTTTTTAAACGTTCATTAAAGACGAAGTCGACATAGCGGACCTAACAAGAACCTTTTGTGCACATTTATAAAGGACGAACACGTTGCAGACATAATACTTACGTGTTGTAACGTCCATTGACGTTTTTAAAACGTTTTCAAAAAAAAAACAAAAACTGTGCTCTGCGGTAAATGCTAATCCCAAGTTTGACGTTGTATGTACGTTTTGAAAACGTCCATTTTATACGAAGACGTACGGAACCTCAAAAAACGTGTAGGAAACGTTCTGAAAACGTTATATGTTTGCTGGGAAGGAAGGAAGAAGAAGAAAAGAGTACTGGAAGAGGAAAGGTCAAGATTTGACAGCGAACTCCGAAAAAAAGGAATGAGCATGTCATATCATTGACAGATACTACACATTATTGTTACAATGTTGACCAATAGAATTATTACGGACCTTCTCACTGAAGAATGCTCTGTAACAATGTTTGGATGAGCTGTGACGTGAAATCGAACACTCGCTGAAACACTTGCACTTGAAACTTGCGAACATTGAAATCATGAACGAATAGTCAAACTGCGTGAGCTGTTGAAAAGGATGGGAAACTCCAGTCATCGTGAGATCACATAATTATTGTACAGCGAAGGAAAGGAAAACACTGCGCACAGAATCCCATCTAGCCCATCGTTGCTCACGGTATTGGTGCATGAAAATAATCTCATGTTTGAGTGTGATCAAAACGTAATTATACTGGTACTACAACGTCTTATGTATAGCTATACAATGGTTCAAGGAGTTGAAGCTTATTGTACTGTTCTACTGCGATCAATAATGTTATTGGATTAGAATGAGACAGGCGATTATTTTAGACTTGAAGAACGACATCACGGTAGGCATGGTAGGTAACTTTTTCCTCCATTCATTCACTCGGACATTGCAACGTTTCATCTTTTCTCAATGAATAGTTTAGAAATAGTGGTTGTTTTTTATTGTTAGCTGCTCTGTGTTAAAAGGCTGAATCATAAGTGCAGAGAATGAGAACAGAATCAAGTATTGAGTGCTTGTGGTATCGATTAGATCGGTGTAGCTGTTCGCAAAATCCTTAAACATGAGACGGCGTTATTATCATACAAGACGGGGTATCCAATGATGCATATATTTTCCTTGAAAGGTTCACGATAAGGTGTGCTTTTCGTCGGATACCTACATTTTTCACACATATTGAATTTGTATCAAGGGTGATTTGCAGTGTAGATAATAGTATGCATGTAATCTATTGTCCGTAACTTATCGTATGTATTCACATATGTATTGGTCTATATGTAATTGTCAAGCTTCGAATTCCATTGAAAATTAGAATTAAATTGTAATGAAATAAATTAAAGTGAATGTGCAATAAATTGACAATATTTGTGTGCGAATTCAACTTTATTACCCGTTCTTACCCGTTCAAGAAATATCGTTAATTAGTCATCTAGTCTTCCACCAATGTTGTTCTCCAAAACAGGAAGCAGTATATTTTGCATCTACAAAGTATCTATGTTCTATATTCTATCTAATTTCTATGAATTATCCTTAGTCTCTCTTAAGTTCAAATGGAAGATTAAAAAAAAAAAACTTTAGTCGGTATATTGTTGGATCTCATATCTATACCAACCCTGTAACACCTTGTTAGTGGTACAGGGATAAAAGCACCAGAAGTGTATCTATGCGTGCGTACTTGCATTTGTTTTAGATATAACACTTATTTGGAAAACTAATAATGAAACACTTGTCTGGAATTTACCATGATGTCTGATTTATCCTTTGTTGTGCTCTAATTACACACTAAGTAATGTGTGACGAGTAGATCGAGATGCATGCAGTATGAAAAGTGTGTATTAAACGTGGTATAATTTGTATCATTTCGTTTATAAAACAAAGGCTAGCACACAGTTAAAGGTTCAAGATTTTATCGAATTTTTTATCGAATGCAAGCTGACAAATTCTTCTAAAACACTGAAATTCAAATTAGGTCTAACGGATGATTTTCATTACACTAGAATAATTAACGTAATAACTATTATGGAAAGAGTGGATAATCTGAAACAACACTTGTATTCAGTGTATAAGACATTGCCTACTAGACAACAAGAAAGTTGATCAAAACAGTACCTATAGGTATAAAATAAATGTACTGTGTTTCACGACATGCTATTCAAACTTGTGTACCATTTCCCGACGCTGCGATTTGACTGAAATAACCATTACATATTCATAATTGAGTTACATATAAGAGCATATTCCACCCCCTGTTGAATCTATACGAAATTGGCTGTTCATTTCCTGGCGATAAACAAGTGTAGAGCTTTGAAAGTTTACGCAGTCAAGAGCACCGAACTGTATTCATGAATTCACAGTTCCCTTTTACCAGTTTACCAGTATTTCAATCATATTCTCCTGTCCAACAGACACAACAGTTTTCTACTGGAAAAACAAACAGGATTAGGAAAACAAGAATATGAATAGAGTGACAGTCACTGTTGGCACTACAGGCGGCTCTGAACGTGTGGCAGGTCTCATAGATTTACTTCAAAGCATGGACGATGTTGTAAAGAGTGTCAACTTCAGAGAGATACCTTATAACGTCTCCGACATGGATCAGGTCGAGTTCGATGACGTGAAAGTGTTCATTCTCTGTCATTCCATCAACAATCGGCGGCTGTCTATCACTGATGTCCCACAAGCTCTCTATGATTATTTACTCAGAAGAGCTTGTCTCAAACTAGGTATGTATATACATGTTAGACTGAAAATACTAGTATACATTGCAGTATATTTCTACATCTTACCCTGAAAACAAATATCTTCCCCAGACCGAATAGTGAGGTGCAAGCCTAACAGTCAGGCACTCATACTCGTCTATTCAGACGAATGATATCGGGAAAATACTACATCGTCCCGAATTTTTATTCAACTTTTTGATGAGCTGGAATATTAAAAAAAAAATGGCCCTTGCTGAGTTTGCTTCATTGGGAAATTCGAGAATTACACGTCACAACAGCGGCAATCAACCGAATCATAACTGTCTTCCTTAAATAACAATGTAGTTCAATTGATCCCAGAATAAGCACGGATTATCAAGGTCTCCGTCAATAGATGATAAATAAGCATGTCTCTGAAAAAAAAAAATCATATCGACATTAATGCTGTAGAGCTGCGACCTTTAAAATGTTACAGTGAACTGAAATAGCTTATTGCTTCTTACCACCAAACAATATTTAAACGACTATATATACTGAGCATGGTTATCAATCTTTTGGTTGATCCGGTACAATATCGACTATACTTGAAATAGTGACTAACAAAAGCGACTGGTTTTGAATGAATTTAAATGAAATTTAGAGGCATACGATTTCAATGTATTGAAAAAGTGCGCGACAAAGCTTTTCATGAGTTGAATGAAAAAAAAAGTTGCCCAAGATAACACTTTGGTGAGAATCGGAGATGGAGAGGATCTCGCGTAGCAAATAGCTTCGTTAAGTTTCAAAATGTGGCCTGTTTGTGTGTGTGTGTGTGTGTGTTTGCTTAGATGTGTGAATGTGCATGTTTTTTTATGTTGCAAAAAGTGATTCCTTGTATTTAGGCGTTACCTGATTTATTTGATTTGATTTATTTTCTTCATCACTTACAATTTTTTTTTAGCAATGTAATCAAACATCTACATGTATAGATGGTACTCACTATAGTTTTAGTTTCTACAATTTCAACATCTGTGACATAATTATAGTATACATGTGTTGTGATGTACCATAATTGCACGTTTGGCTGGTATTGATATTCAAATATGAGAGAGAAACTGTGATTCATGTCAAAAGCGAAATAACGGGAAGGTAAACCTGAACCTTTACACCGACACTCGATGCTCGAAAGCGTGAAAATCTGTATCTTGAGGTAGAGACACACCAACTCGAAGTTTGCTTATTGCGTGTTCTCTTGCTAGTTTGCTGAAGAAAAATTAGCTTATACTAATAATTTGTGAGATGCAGATCAATGTCAGATATCCTTGTAGTATCTAAGGCCTAAACGGGAGCTGAAAATATCCCCTTATTACCGTGCTACACGTAGACTGTAGTCATCTGTAACACCACATGACTATACAAAGGCAAGTATAGGGATATTGATATGTTCCTTTCTCAATTATGATCTTCTTTGTCAGGTAAGAAAAATGTCATCATTATTGCGTACGACTTCAAAGATAATGATCTTCAAACCAACGTTCTTGCAAGCATACTGAACGCTTTTCGGATCCAGCAGCCGACGGCGTGCGAGAAATCATCTGCCGTGGTGTTTGCCGGACAATGCGCTTCCTCCCCGCCGGAGTTGCCGGAGGATCAACATAACAAACTCTGCAGCAGCTTGCAGAAAGCAACTCAGCCACAAAAATGTTGTGCAATATTGTAAAGGCAAGACTCTTTTGGCACCCTATTTGCGAGCCAGTAATTCAATTTTGTGTGTTTGTTTATCCAGGGTTGTGGTCGCTTTCCATCTTGCCGGTTTGTTTTATGTAAACGGTAAACATGTTTCTTGTGTTAGGAAAGGTGACAATTTCGTTCACGAATGTACTGAAGATAGCATGATATAATATCTTAACTGTATGAAAGTATCAGTCTGCATGGTACTAAGTACATACTGGTACTAAGCAGTGTATCACCTATCGCGTTGCTCGAAACATAACACAGTCATTAAATAAACATAAGTCACTTCATAGTTTGTGTCTGTGTATGGATGAATGCAAGAACGTTTGAAATGTCATTTGAGAACACTATAACATTTTGTTATAATATGGTTGTCATTTGAGAACACTATAACATTTTGTTATAATATGGTTGTCATTTGAGAACACTATAACATTTTGTTATAATATGGTTGTCATTTATCAAAAACTATTTTTATCGCTTTTTAGGATTTTTTTCTGTCGTGTCACACAAAGAGATTCCATAATGTGTGCAGAGGTTTATTCGATCACTTCATTCTGTAACTGCATTTATTCATGTTCATAGAAAGCGTCAGCTCATGCAGACATGCAATAAATTAGAAGTGCAGCTCGCTTTACATGTAATGATACTGTATTTTACAATGAAATATGCCTCGGCTGTGATAGTTATATTGTTATAGTCTTCTCATTCGAATGCATGGGTAACTTTTACACGGATTATCCGATGTTCTCTTAAGCTCGAATTTGTGTTCTACTATTTGTACTTCGATTTGTGCCATCCATCAATTCACATAATTTTATGATTGGGTTTTGCTGTTCTTGCAGAATTACAAATTACAGTGACTTTGATATAGGAGTGAATTCATTTATAGATGTCTAACCATTTAAGGTGCTATATCGATTTGGTTGAAAATGTTTAATGTCACATAACGTCGGCAGTATAATTCGAATCGTCGTATGATGATATGCAATTTTCGGGCAAGAATGACATTTCGACATAATCATGTTGGAAGTTTACCCATTTTTCAATCATGATTGCTACATTTTTATGTCCGGCTTTTCCAATTTTTTTTTGTAATGCGTCAGATTTTAATTCTTGCTCTAACGTGTGACGTTTTCGTCGAATCCTATTGGTAGGAATAATATGAGAAATCGCAAGAGAGCGACATTTACTTTTTTCGGTTTGTTTTAATGTTTTTTATTTCTTTTATTGGGAGGTGGGTGCAATTTAACATTTTAAACAATTGAACTGTGGCTTGATCCATAACTGAGATTGCAGTAAGTACAACGCGATTGATTGCAGTTCAAAATACTTATGCAGAGACATATTTCCAGAATGGTATTTTCCTAACAAATCGTCGGGTTTACCACGAACTGTCCTATCTCAATTTTGGGGGAATTTGAGTTTTTTGCATAATTGTTACATATAGACTCTCCTCTTTGTCGTGTTAAAGTTTCTAAGCAAAAAACGCATTTCTTACAAATATAGGGTGGTCTATCTCAAACCCTCTGATGAGAAATGTAACAAACCCTTTACCACGAATCGTTCTATGTCAGATAGGTCACTTTGTGGTAAAACTTGACGCGGTTGCGAATTGCACCCGGCGCCGCGGACGTCCCCGGCCGCCGGCCCGTGCGCAAGAACTTACGTGCAGGCAGTGTACAAATTCGGGCTTTCGTGCGTGTGCGTGCAGAAATCTGACAGGCCTGCTGCTATTGCTACGTGCTGTATTTGGGGATAACTACGCGCTCCTTGCTGGTGTAGTTGTACTGTCATCAAAGATCAGTCATGGACGGCTTTCCTCTCACCGGAAATCAATTCCAAGGATTACAGGTGAATGTCTGTTTTTTATAAGACTACTCTGGGTATAAGGACAAGAATCGTTAGATATTTGTGAAGATAATTCATGAATTCATGAAAAGCTTATAAAATAACAAACAGTAAAATGTTGTGAGTTAGTGCGTCAAGACTAACGTTACAGTAATACAGTGTCACTGTAGTGTAGTGTGCCTTAACTTCTAAGCCAGACCGTTAGTCGCTGTAACGTTAACGTTGTCGATGATGGTTTGGGGTGATTGATATCATCTAACTTGGTTAGGCCTAACGTCAGAAAAAAAAAAATCCGAGTTAATTGTTCTTAATATGTCAGAATTGTAAAAAGAGCCCATATTATCTGATTAGTTCTAACAGTAACATTGTTACTCAAGGTTAGTTCGAACGTTACGACGTTAATACTAGCTGTTAGTGTTACAATAGGGTAATATTATGGTAAGTTAACACTATTCATATAGACAGTCTAACTAGTTCTAGTTTCTACACCCTACAGTACTAACGAGCAGTAAACCGTAATAATAGAGGTAGGCTACTGACACTAACATTAAATTAACTGGTCCCAGTTCTATTACTTCTAACGTTACGGGAGTAACAATGTTACTACCGTTAGGCCTAAAAATGTTAACGTTAGAACTTGAAGATCTCAGTTGGACCCTAACTCAGTTGTTAAACGATCTCTTTGGTCTTAAACGTTAGACAACTTGTGTGTAGAATCTAGCTAACGTCCAGTTAGATAGGCCAAGCCTTTTAGATCTAGGCCTAACCATTACTAACGTTAGTGTAGTGTTTCTAGTAGAACTCAACCTATATCCAGGGCTGCAAACATTGGAAAGTAGTTGAGAGTGAGACTCCAGGCCAATGCTGTAATTTAGGAGTCAAAATGAGTGAGATCAATAACAAATGCATGCAAATGAAATAATGTTTTAGAAGTGAGAAAGGACCAAAATGAGTCAGAGTGAATCTCACTCTCAATGAGTGAGAGGTACGTGGCAGCCCTGTATATCACTATTAAACCTTGCTTTTTACACACGCTAGTGCTGTAACGTTACAAATAGGGACACAGGATCTGACCTGTTAGAGTCTAGAACTAGTAATATAGACCAATTATCTTAGCGTTATTCTAAAAACTAACAGTTAGAGCGTAGATAGACATTCTACTACAAACGTTAGGCCTAATGTTCTACCGCCGTACCGGTACTTCCCTATTATAGTAGGCCTAGGTATTTAAAAAAAAAAATCCAGATTGTAGTATATCTATGTGTATTCAACGTTACACATCAAAATTGAATACAACTGTACAGTCTAACGTTAGGGCCTAGCTGCTAAGTGGGATCTACATGAACTAACGTTAATGTTAGACTCGAGCCTATAAAAGTCAACTTGACCAAACTCTGGTCTAGATCTCTCTTCATCTAGACTCAGTGTCTATCAAGACTAGGCCCTACTGGCGTTGCAAAAGGAGGTGCTTCAAATTAAAGTTTAATCTCATTCGTTTTTGTTAGAACCTTATCTGGATTTGGCCTAGCCCTTGGCCTAGATCGATTATGCCTAACATAGATATCAATCTGTTTCTGTTTCGATTTCCCCGTACTCGTAGGACGACTGGACTGCTCCAGACAACGTCACTTAACCGAGTTAGACATAAAAGTTGGAACTCAAGTCTAACAGTTACTGCTGATATAATGATTCTAGAATAGACCCTATCTAGGCGTAGTGTCAAACGTCAGAGTCTATTGAATTATCTGACTGATGTCTGACAAGGCTTTGTTATGTAGCTCTACCTCTACTAGATCTCTATCACTAGTCTGGCAGATCATATGTACAACTAGATAGATGGGTCTCTTTTCTACTTAAAAATTAAATGGGGTTTTCTGCAAAATAGAGTCAAAATGTTATCCCACGGTACTGTAAAACCTGAAGTAGCATGTAGATGGTTTAATCATATTGGGGGTTATCAGTGCGAAATCCGATCTTTTTTTCCTTTTTTTTTTCTCTCTTTTTTTTTTTGGGGGGGGGGGGGCGGCGGAATACTGTATAATGCACCGTTGCATGAATCAGCCTCTACTATGTAAAACAAAATCGTGGTAATTATAGTAAGATGAATAATAATTGTGGTAAGTGGAAAATTAAGGAATCTATTAATAGCAATGCTTGCAAAATTTGGCATGTACCTTTCCTTCAATTTTTTTTCACGTTCCTTTATTTCTGATTTTCTTGTCTTTTGTGTACGTGTTTGGTGGATTAGCATTACATACATACATAGAAGTCGAATAACCGCTGGTGAAACGTCAACTTTAATACAGAATCTGCGAACTTTTATTTCTTGAGAATTTATCCCTTAGGATTTGCTGATATACATGACAAAATTATAACATTAAAAATGCAAGTATTTGAGTTGATATGAATTTTCAATCATATGAATATAAGTATTAGAAAAAAAATGACTTGAAGGACAGATCATTAAATGAATGGATCAATGATGTTGATGTTCAAAATCGTCACAATGTGAGTATTGGCATTAACCTTGAAAAGCTGTTTGTTTTCAGATGACGACCAAAAATCAAGTTCATCACTGGAGATGGCAGAAATGCTGGACCCAGAGGATGACATCCCTTTAGCTGCACTTCAAAGAACTACGAAATCCTGGGCAGATGACAAAAAAGCAGGTATTGTGTATTTTCACCTATTTATAACTTGACACAACACAATTTACACGTTATTTGTTTTTAAAGTAGAGAATAAATAACGCGTATGAGAAAACTATGTAAGGGAAACAAGAGAAAAAAGAAGTTAGGAGAAATAGGGGCAGTGTAGATAATGGACTTACTTGAATGATGTAAATTCAATTATAACAGAGAGTTAGGTTGAAGGAAATAACATTATATGAATGTTTCAATGGCGGTGATGTTCAAAATCTGTCACTACATTAATTGTGAGTATTGATATTGACTCTGGAAGGTTCTTCATTTTCAGATGAACAGCAACAAATCAAGTTCATTGAGTATGAGAAAAAAATTGAATTGAAGGACAGATCATTGAATGAATGGGTCGATGATGTTGATGTTCAAAATCGTCACAATGTGAGTATTGGCATTAACCTTGAAAAACTGTTCGTTTTCAGATGAAGACCAAAAATCAAGTTCAGCATTGGAGATGGCAGAAATGTTGGATCCAGAGGATGACATCCCTTTAGCTGCACTTCAAAGAACTACAGAATCGGGGCAGAGAACAAAAAACAGCAGGTATTTCATATTTTTCACTTACGTATAACTTGACACAACACAATTGTACATTTTATTTCTTTTTAAAGTAGAGAATAAATAACGTGTACATGTATAAGAAAACTATAGTTGTGGAACAAGAGAAAGGAAAAAGTAGGAGAAATAGGGGCGCTGTAGAAAATGGCTTACATGAATAAAGTAAATTCCCCTTTATGACAAAGAGTTAGGTTGAAGGAAAGAACCTGAAATGAATGGATCAATGATGATGATGTTAAAAATCTGTTGATGCATTGATTTAGAGTATTCATATTAGCACTGGGATCGTTCTTCGTTTTCAAATACAGATCAAAAATCAAGTTCAACAAACAACAATGGAGATGGCAGAAATGTTGGATCTAGAGGATGACATCACTTTAGCTGCACTTCAAAGAACTACGGAATCGGGGCAGAGGCGACACAGTGACACTCTCGACGACTAGCTAGTCTAGCCACGGACTGCAGGGTGCTGGAGTGGGGACTGGAAAGGAGGGCCGAAACAGGAGGGGGAGACGAATTCATGGATTTTCTTTCCAAATATTTGAAGATTATTGTCCTCAGACCTAGTCTAGTCTTATTATAAACTGAAAACCACCTGCATTCCTTGGAATTGATCTGCGGTGAAGTGTAAAGCCGTCCATGACTGATCTTTGATAACAGTAGGAGCAGCTACGTAGCGTAGACCGTAGGCCTACCAGATTTCTGCACGAAGTTCGATTCATCCCGAAGATTTTGATGTAGAAGGTATCCAGAGGATGGAAGGGGTAGCCGCTTGTATGTAAAGAGAATACGCCCAGGAACTCGGTATAAAGTTGTCAAGAGGAAAAAAAAAATGTTGCACCACATTGAAAAGACAAACAGGCTAATCCGTACGAGAAAGTTCATTCCGATAAATCTGTTTATCCACCTCATGTCGACGTGTCAATCATGGCTGTCATAAATTCAGCACAGCAAACTGAAGAAATCCGGAAGACGTACCTCGACCTCGAGGACTTGGGAAGGAAAGGCAATGGATCGCTAATCACACGGAAACAAAAGTAAATGACATGGCACTAAGGAAGAAACGCGCTATTCATTATCTTCTTCCTCTAGCGGGCAGTAAGCTAAAAGCGTGCAAAAGCTTATTCCTCAATACCTTAAGAAAAGCAACGTATTTGCGACATGAAGAATTTAGGAGCTTGTTATTGTTCAGCAATTTTGCAGCTACTGTGTAAACCATATGCTTCAGGTTGATACATGAATTTTTAAGGCCAATGGTACAGTGTAATATGGCCTTGTTTATCATGCATTCACACTTAGAGTAAACCATGCAATATCGTTTTTCATTTCAGAGAAAAATAAAGCTTTGCACATTAGTGATTTCTAACGATGCTTCAGTAAGCGCAGTTGCAAAGTGTTTTTCATACATGTATGTTTGAAAGCCTAAATATTACAGCCTAGGAGATCAACATGTCTGACTTGTACACCATTATTGACTGCTGAATTATGATCCCTTCGGTGAGGATTTGTAGTTTTTATCTTAAGCTGGAAATGTAAATGTGTTATCACCAGAACATGCACTGCCTGCAGTTATTTCATTTCATTGCATTGCAGGACCTCATGGTTTCAATGGTTTGCTGACAGCATAACCGCAACTTCTGTTCACTAATGTTTAACTAGTATTTCAATGGGATCACATTAAAAGGGGGAAATTGAATATACTGTCGAATTTCGATAATGATAAACCTGTTTCTTGATAAAAAAATAATGACAGTCTTGCAGTGCAACAATTTCATAACATCCTCTTTTGTCAATGCTTTTACACTATCTGTTCATGCCATGTTATGTGATTCTCTACGACAATGCAACTTAAACAGGAATCGAAATACAGTCATTGTTTTAAAGAACATGCAGTTCGTTAGATGTGAATTCTGTTGTAAAAGTTTCCCATTTCATAATCTGCAATTATTTTCTCATTTCACGTTTAATGCATGGTAATGTTATTGACTAATTACAATAAAATGTGTGAGTCAGTAAACAAATAAAAAAAAGTTGTGCTTCAAATTATGTGTCATTCTCTGTCTCTCTGTACATCTCTCTATGCAAGATTAAAGATGTTTGTATGCGTATTTTGGTTAGGGGGATTTTTCTTTCCCATTTAATATTTTTCGTCGTGCACTTTATGCACTTTGTGCGTTGTGTCTGTATGTGCGTTGGTTGTATGCATGTTTGCTATCTAGATGTTATTGTGTATGTATGTGTGTTTATTTTTGTTTGTGTGTGTATGTATATGTATATAATATATATATATATATATATATATATATATATACACAATATATGAAGAGTTTGTTTGCAAAAACCAATAAGTCCATTTTTGAAGATTTTGAAGTACGATCTCTGTCATAAAGTACAAAATGATACCTTTAAAATGATACATTGGTCACTACAAATAAAGGTACATTTTTGAAGTTATGGTCAAAAGAAGCAAAAATTTTGTTATTATTTTCTTTATTTTTCTTGACCTTTAATCGCAAATATTTCCATTTGGCAAAAATGGACTTATTTTTTTTTGCAAAAAAATTCTTCATATGTGTGTGTGAGTGTGTGTGTGACTAAGCGTGTGAGGGGTGTGTGTGTGTGTGTATGTGTGAAATTAAGTGTGTGTGCGGTTGTGCCCGCATGTGTGTTTATTTATGATTATCCAAGTTTTTGGTTAAGGGTCGTTAAATTTCTGAAGGTTGGTATTCAGTGAAATTTATTACAGAAAATGCTACAAGCATTGCTTAGTTGACTACTACTCGATAAGGACATTTATTATAAAATATGTTTGAAAGGACAAGTTGAGAAGCCTCCCACCCCTTCCTTCAAGATTCCTTTAATACGGTGAAAGAAACAATCGGCATGAACAGTGTAGTTAACGTAGATGAAAAATCATTGCTAACTACGAATTTTCCCTCCAATAGAGGCCTATCACAAACCGTGAGAACCTGGTTGGTATATTGGCCTATTTGATTATATTTGTATTTAAAAAGTGCGAGTCCATATCCTAAGTTATAATGGTCAAGTGGGGCATCAAGATTACAAATAAAAAATGCATCTCTGGTTCCGCCCCATGCATATTATACGGTCCGTGAACATGGGACAGTTCGTGGTAAAGCATCGACACTCGATTCTCCGGTGATTTCGACATAGGTCACATCGTGGTAAAGTTCGAAGACTCGCTACTGCAGTGCGCGCACGATAGGACAGATCGTGCAAAGAATCTTCGCATAAATACGGCTCAATACTGCTTTTCTACGAAACCGTAAACTAACATGTAAGTTTACAAGTTTCTTGCTAGAAACTTTGTCGGCACTGTGACATGTTCTTTGGCACAAACTACCCCTAGGTACTCTTCTCTCTTATGGCCTGCGTTTTATAGATAAGCAATAAGCCATTTCTGGAAAAATAAGGCATAAAGAGAGATACAATGTTTAGAAGCGATTTTCTCAAAACGTCATTATTTGAGATAGGACAGTTCGTGGTAAACCCGTCGAAATGTTTACGATAAAGCACATCGTGAAGTTATAGAATGGGTCCAGATTTGACTGCAAAAAAAAAAGCCATATCATACTTGAATTGCTACAAAGTGGACCGATAGAATTGTGATGGACCCTTTAACTGAAAAATTTCCAGTAAAAATGTTTGGATGTGAGCCGAGCTGTGGCTTAAAATCAAGTAACACGGGCTAAAACACTCGCACTCGACAGTTGAGAACATTGAACATATGTTGAAATCATGGACGAATTGTCAAACTGCGTGATCTATTGTTAAGGACGGGGAGTACCCGGTCACTGTGAGGTCGCATATTGCACAGCAAACGCAAGGAAAACACTACTCACAGAATCCCCATTCGTGCCCATTGTAGGATAGTGTGATCCACGGTATTGGTGTAAGAATCTCATGTTCGCGTATGTTTAAAAGATATACTGGATAACGTCCTATATGTTTACAACGATTCAACTCTCTAAATTCCCTAGATTCTATAGAATGTATGACATTGTGGTCAGGGACAAATCCAAAATTAGACTTCAAAATTAGTTTGACTTCTAAATCTAACAATCATATTGAGATTTTCAATCTAATTTTGGATTTGTCCGCCATCTAAATTTAAGAAGTTAGAGAAAAGGAGTTGAAGCTTATTATACTGTTCTGTATTGCTATTGGTACACTCTTAAAAAAGAAAGGGGTAAATCAACATTAAAAGGGGCGAGGAGTGACAGCGTTTTTAAAATTTTGTATTCACCCTTTTATCCAGCTGAATCCAACAGTTGATTCACACCTAACATGGTCCGATCATATACACCGACTTTATTCAACAATATAAAAAATATCGGGATCCTCTGGAAAGTAAGAGAATATCTTACCAAACATACCCTTCAAATTCTTTATAATGCACTCATATTACCCCATATCAGCTGCTGTAATATTTTTGGGGGGAATTGCGGTGTTAACAAAATAAAGTCGATATTGTTCATTCAAACACGTGCTGTAAGACTTATTACCAGTTCATACTACTTGGCACACACTGAATCTTTGTTTTATGATTTATGATATACATACATGGCAAACAGCAATAATTATGTATAAATATACTAACAATCAGCTCCCTGATTTGTTTAAAGATATGTTTATTTCAAATTATAGTATCCATTCATATCCTACCCGTTATGCAACAGATTATCATTTGGAAAACCTTAAACTCATTGTACAATAGCTCAAAATTCCGTAAGACATCATGGTCCAGATGTATGGAACTCATTGAATGATGACCTTAAACGCAGTTCTTCTTTACAATGTTTTAAATCAACTTATAAAAATGTTCTTCTCGCAATGTACCACGCGAATTAGAAATTATGCTTTTGTTTTATTATTCCCAACTCCTGAACACTATCTCATTGCTTTTCTTCTCTTCTCTCTCTCTCTCATGTCTCTCCTCCACTCTTCCTATTCGGGTACCTTATTCTCGGCTTTGATTTGTTTTGTTTTCTTCTGTTCTTTTTTCGTCTTTATACATTCCACCTTGTGTTGTCCTTTTTGGTCAAATGACATTTAAAATACTTTAAAGATTTACATTATTTGTTCTTCCTGTGTATAATTGTTCCGTTCATTCCTTTATAAAACAAAAAATTGTGACAAGGCATATTATGATCAGAGGCCGTTGTCCAATTCAAGCGTTTTGCTTATTGATAACGGTCTCCTCCACCTGTACACTTAAAGGTCTGAAATGATATTAATGTATAATTTCACATGATTATATATTTGTAATGCGACCGTTTGTTTATATTCTTATGACTTGTGAATAATATGTTCGATATTGTCGTGCTTATCTTCTGTTGACAAGTGGAGAAATAAAGCTTACTGAAATTGAAACTGAAACAGTTAGATGTGCTAGATACATCAAGAAAAGGGGTGAATACTACATTTTTAAAACGCGGTCACTCCTCGCCCCTATTAAAACGCTGATTTACCCTTTTCTTTTTAAGAGTGTAATGTTACTGGATTAGAATGGATGAGACACGTGTGTGTATGTGAGGTCTGTCTGTCTGTCTGTCTGTGTTCGAAACTCTGAAGATGATTGACGGGCTAAACATTTCGTGCAACATCATTAAAAGTTGTTGAAAGCTTATGATGCATACAGTCTATTCATTTCATGCCATGCATGACGATTATAAAATATCATTATCATACATATTATTTTCATACATATCATTTGTTGTTCAACATTCTTTATTATATCAATAAACAATGTAACATGAAAGACCTAGGTTGTATCCTGGACTGAACAGGAGGCACAAGGCAAAGACAAAGGACAATACAGAAAAACATGTAAATACATCTTTCATTGTAAAAAAACACACTCTACAAGTACAGTTACATACTCACAAACAAATTGACCAAAAATACATTTATACACAAACAAATCAAAATATGCAATACATGTATTTGATTTCAAAACATACCTTTCTATCATGATAATACAACTTCTTCTCATTCTATCATTTTCATCTCATTACGTTTTACTATATAAATCGTTCTCTTTAACCTTTCTCTCTCTCCCTCTCCCTCTCCCTCTCTCCTCTCTCTCTCTCTCTTCTCTCTCCCTCTCTCTCTCTCTACCTTCCCCTCATACCTTTCTGATACCTTTCTTTTATTCCCTTACCATTAATTCATTTGACACCTTCTTAATTCCTTCTCCATAAACTCCACTTTAACTTTCTCAATAGAAATAACAATTAATCAACATACCAAATCATATAACATAAAATACTATGTAATATCATATGCTAACACAAAAAAAATCTCACATTTTTCTTATATAAACCTAAACATAAAATCTTAACTCTAAAAAAAAAATACTGATGATATAAATAAATAAACAAACATCCTGTCTAAAATCATCAACCGCCATACATTATATACTCATGGTAAACCGAACCCCCAAAACTTGTTTTCATTTTCACAGTGTAAGTTAAGCTTTGACATTCCACGTGGATTCTTTACGTGCATTATAGATGGCATAAGAGGAAACAATGGATATTTTAGACAGGGCCTGGATGTAGGGTTTCATTTTTGCTTGTTTATCTGCGAATCTTAGTATGGAACAGATTTTCTGTTTGTTTTCTTTCGTAACTATCCCTCGGGAGCCAATTGCGAAGCAAATGAGATCATACTTATAACCATGGGATTCAATGTCAGCTTGAAGGGCCCATATTTTTCTTCTTTTCTTTTATCTACATCTGTGATATTGGGCTCAAATGGAACTGTCAACTCTTCAATTACAACTTGCCTATCTTTCTTGTTCACTATCACAATATCGGGGCGTTCTGCTGTAACCACAACATCAGGGGGTATGGTATACGTACCACCGTTCACGCGATGACCATCTAAATCTGCATACAAATCCAAATTTCCAGTACAAGAAATGTTATCACTGATAACATTCTTCACATAGTTCAAAATGCTGTCATGTCTGTAGTTATATCGCTCTTGTTCCAACGCTCTTTTACAATTGTTCAATATGTGGAAAAGCGTTTCATGATTACCACACAAATAACAACGGGAGCTATTTTTTTCCCCCATCTACGAAGATTATCACCTAAAGGTAGGCAGTTGATGGACGCTCTTGTGATAAAACTGAGGAAGCTTTTTGGAAAGGAGAACATAACTGAACGCCATGTCAAATCCGAATTCTCTGATTGCAACAGCTTTAAAAAGACCACCTTGCATGCAACGGCGTAAATCCGTACTGAGGAGTGGGGGGGATGGTCACCATCACCACGCTTACAAGCTCATAACCGGACCGGCGCAGCCTTGGGGGGGGGGGGGGGGGGAAGAAGCTTCTCCCCCCCCCCCCCCCCACACGCACACTTTACAGGGATCGGATGTCCAACTCTTTTGCATGAAATATAAAGTGGGAGGAAAGTGGCAGCAAAAATATGAAGACTTTTTGTTCTTGTTGTTGCTTTTTTTTTGCTTGTCAGATGACTTGCGGCGGAAAATCAGACCTTAAAAGTATGAAGACATTTTTTGTTTTTGAAATATCTGTGAGAGAGAGCGGAGCGACCGGGTTAACGGGGGGAGGGTGTGTATGGGGGGGGGGGGTTCCTCTCCCACACGAGGAAGATTTTGCATTTTCAGACCTGAAATTCAGCGATCTGCTGCACACTTTTGGTGAAATTTTTGTTTGTTTTTTCTTTAAAAAACCAATAGAAAATGAAATATTCACAATATATTATTGAATGACTAAATCGTGGTATTTCAGCTCTTGCTCCGCCTGTGCGACATCACTGCGAAGGCCTACTAAATAGTGGGGCCTATCACCGGCGTAGACAGGATTTGATCTTGGGGGAGCGGTTATGAGATCGTGAGGGAGCGAAGCAAGCAAGGGGGGGGGGGAGGGTATGGTAGGGGGGTTTCTCCCTCAAAATTTTGACATTTTACAGTCCCCCAAACTGTCGTTTGTGGCTGGTATTTTTTCGCTTTGGAAATTATGGATGCGCACCGGGCGAAAACTACTGGCAATTACTAGCAGCAACATCAGGAGAATGGCATAATGATTAAATGCGAGCGAGCGAAGGGAGCGAGCTTGAAAATTTTGACGTTTTACAGTCCCCAAACTGCCGTTTGTAGCTATATTTTTCGCTTTGGAAATTAAGGGGGGCGCATCGGGCGAAAACTGCTGGCAATTAGCTGCAACATCAGGAGAATGGCATAATGATTAAATGCGAGCGAGCGAAGCGAGCGAGCTTCAAAATTTTGACATTTTACAGTCCAAAAACTGCCGTTTGTAGTTTGTAGCTATATTTTTCGCTTTGGAAATTAAGCTCTTGCTCCGCCTGTGCGACATCACTGCGAAGGCCTACTAAATAGTGGGGCCTATCACCGGCGTAGACAGGATTTGATCTTGGGGGAGCGGTTATGAGATCGTGAGGGAGCGAAGCAAGCGAGGGGGGGGGGGAGGGTATGGTAGGGGGGTTTCTCCCTCCCACGGTGAAATCTTTTTACATTGAAAATTTTGACATTTTACAGTCCCAAAACTGCCGTTTGTAGCTATAGTTCTTCGCTTTGGAAATTAAGGGGGGGGGGCACACCGTGCGCAACTGCTGTCAATCACTGGCAGCAGCATCAGGAGAATGGCATAGCGATTAAATGCGAGCGAGCGGAGCGAGCGAGCTTGAAAATTTTGACATAATGCTTTCACATGCTAAAAACTGCCGTTTGTAGCTATACTTCTTCGCTTTGGAAATCAAGGGGGGCCGCACCGGGCGCAACTGTTGTCAATCACTGGCAGCAACATCAGGAGAATGGTATAGCGATTAAATGCGAGCGAGCGAGCTTGAAAATTTTGACATTTTACAGTCCAAAAACTGTCCTTTGTGGCTGTATTTTTTTGCTTTGGAAATTAAGGGGGGCGCACCGGTTGCAACTGCTGGCAATTACTGGCAGCAACATCAGGAGAATGGCATAACAATTAAATGCGAGCGAGTGAAGCGAGCGAGCTTGAAAATTTTGACATTTTACAGTCCCAAAACTGCCGCTTTTGGCTGTATTTTTTCGCTTTGGAAATTAAGGGGGGTGCACCGGGTGCAACTACTGGCAGTTACTGGCAGCAACATCAGGGGAATGGCATAACGATTGAATACGAGCGGGCGAAGCGATTGAGCTTGAAAATTTTGACTTTTTACAGTCCCAAAACTGTCGTTTGTGGCTATATTTTTCGCTTTGGAAATTAAAGGGGGGGGGGGCGCACCGGGCACAACTGCTGGCAATTACTAGCAGCATGCAACATCAGGAGAATGGCATAACGATTAAATGAAAGGGAGCGAGTTTGAAAATTTTGGCATTTTACAGTCCCCAAACTGTCGTTTGTGGCTGTATTTTTTCGCTTTGGAAATCAAGCGGGGGGGGGGGGGGGGGACACACCGGGCGCAACTGCCGGCAATAACTGGCAGTAACATCAGGAGAATGGCATAACGATTAAATGCGAGCGAGCGAAGCGAGTGAGCTTGAAAATTTTGATATTTTACAGTCCCAAAAACTGTCATTTGTGGCTGTATTTTTTCGCTTTGGAAATTAAGGGGGCGCACCCTGCGAAAACTACTGGCAATTACTAGCAGCAACATCAGGAGAATGGCATGATTAAATGCGAGCGAGCGAAGCGAGCGAGCTTGAAAATTTTGACATTTTACAGTCCCCCAAACTGTCGTTTGTGGCTGGTATTTTTTCGCTTTGGAAATTATGGATGCGCACCGGGCGAAAACTACTGGCAATTACTAGCAGCAACATCAGGAGAATGGCATAATGATTAAATGCGAGCGAGCGAAGGGAGCGAGCTTGAAAATTTTGACGTTTTACAGTCCCCAAACTGCCGTTTGTAGCTATATTTTTCGCTTTGGAAATTAAGGGGGGCGCATCGGGCGAAAACTGCTGGCAATTAGCTGCAACATCAGGAGAATGGCATAATGATTAAATGCGAGCGAGCGAAGCGAGCGAGCTTCAAAATTTTGACATTTTACAGTCCAAAAACTGCCGTTTGTAGTTTGTAGCTATATTTTTCGCTTTGGAAATTAAGGGGCCGGGGTGCACCGGGCGCAACTGCTGCCATTCACAGGCAGCAGCATCAGGAGAATGGCATAGCGATTAAATGCGAGCGAGCGGAGCGAGCGAGCTTTAAAATTTTGACATTTTACACTCCAAACACTGCCGTTTGTAGCTATATTTTTTGCTTTTGTTTGTCCCACTTTTACGGGGGAACCATCCCCCCCCCCCCATCGACGCCTCTGCATATGAGGGTGCTTTTGTTAAGTGAAAGATCTGCTGCACACTCTTTGATAAATTAGGGAAATAATATACGTCAATCTCAAAAGTGTACAAAGTCTATCGAAAGGGATCCTGTATAGCGGAGCTTTTGCATGTTTATGATTGCAATACAACGATCTGGTGCATAGTTCTGGCGATATTTGGACAATTTTCCATTAAGAAAGTTCGAGATTTGTCCTCATCTCGGGAATTGCTTGGGGGATAAATGATTTGTCTGCCTAAACACTTCCGTAGGGGCGGGGCAAATGCCCCTTTGCCCCCCCCCCCCCCAGATAGATTCGACGCCCCTGATCTTCCCTGGGTATGCTCATAGATGTATCCTGACTGAGTCACCAGTCACTGTCGTTTCTCAGGAATGATTCAGGAAATGGAGGGGGTTCAATTATGGCGATATAGTTTTTGTTATTGTTTGTTTGTTTGTTTGTTTTCCTACATATCTTGCAGATGGTCCCCAGTTACTCGCGTCATAGCATGTTTACATTATAGGCCTATACTATTTGACGTTGTCAACGTCTGAGCCATACCTTACAGTGTATGTCGATGTTACTTTGTTCGCGAGCGAGCGAAGCGAGCGAGCGCTTGAGAAAATTATGTATACATTTTCCTACAAGATAGAATACTGTTCAGCTCTGTTACCTGTCTGAAGGCCGGCGTACAAACGTCATGCAATATGCCAAAATTGATACAATCACATTTCTGCTTCCTCCATTTTTTTCCCAAAAATTTAGGGGGGGATGATTGTACAGGCCATCCCCCCCTCCTCCATTTCAGGGGGGATATATCCCCCCCCATCCCCCCCCCCCCGGGATTTACGCCCATGCTTGCATGACAAGGGGAGCTTCCTTTTCCCACCAAAATGCATTAACTTCAGTATGTACGGTTTGTTTCACAGCATTTTTTACGTTTCCCCAACCAGATACAGCCACATCAGAACAATACTTTTCACATGATTTAGCATTGCAATTGGACATTTTTTCGACCATTGCCCTTCGCGAGAAACTTTCTCATCCAGAGCCGCTTGGACCTTATCATCACCACGATTACGTGAAGAAACATGTCCGAGAACATGAGATTCTTTGTAAAGTTGAGAGGGTATTAAATCTAAAGCCGAGTCCATCGGGGCTAAATAAAAAAGCGGTTGATGCTCCGTGAGACGGAATTTTCATCCATTTCTTAATTTGAGAAATTGCAGTCTTGTCCAGAACGTCCTGCTGAGTGTTGATAAGATCGTAGACAGACAGTAAGTATCGAAGAGATGGTAAGCTGTATCTGGAAAATACCGCCAATTTGTATTCATCACGAACAGAACAACTATTGATATTTGTAATAATATGAAGTAGTTTCTCCAATATGAAAATATAAGCATCCGCAGATTGCATGTTAAACGTTATAAGAGAACCGAGATATTTTTCCGGCTTATTTCGAACTGTTTCAATAGCATGTTGGTCAAGTGAAAAAGTGATATCAGCAGGGTTTCCGCCACAGATCGAAATAGTGCGACATTTGGATGGCTTGATGGAGAGCTTCATAGACTTTACCAAGCCAGATATTTCATTCATGAGACGCTGGTGGGTTCTTTTATTACCCGTTATAAGACTGAAGTCGTCAGCGAATGGAGCGCAGATGAATCGTGTTCCGTTCAAATCCGTATCCTTGGAATACACCTCTGTTGAAGGGGAAACTGTCAGAAGACCAATGGAGAGTTTTAACTACTCCATTGAGTTGCTAGTATAAAATCTGAACATAATGCCTGAAGTGTTCCGGAAACCCGTACATCTCTAACACATGATGAATGAGGTTATGCTCAACTGATCCAAAAGCATCTTGGAGGTCAAAGAAAGTTACGTGTATCGTTTATATATATATATATATATATATATATATATATATATATATATATATATGTATAAATATATATATATATATGTATTATGTATAGAATATATATAATACACACACATATATATATATATATATATATATATATATATATATATATATATATATATATATATATATATCGGGGGAAATCTTCATAAAAGAATTAAAAATCCTGATCATTCTGCTTTCTATGGGTACAAAGGGTTTTTTTTTAATTTATTTCCTATTCTTCTTCTTTTTTTGAGGGGTGGGGCGCGATGGAACGTTTAAAAAAATCCAACTGTGGCTTGATTCATAACAGATATTGTAGTACTAGGTGTTTCAAAAAACATTTCCCATTTTTGATTCTTAATAATTCAAAAACTATATACCAGATAACACTGCCATTGATATGAGTGATAGCTGAATAGTGTACAATTTGGTTGAAGGTGGTTTAAATATGAAAGCATAAATAAGTTTCATGAAATCCATGATTAATTTCACAGTTAGGTTCCAGACTTTGCTCTATTTTCAACCCTCTGTACAAAATTTCACTTTGCACAGGGGTCAATGGGTGTGTATGGGAGTGTGTGGTTAACACCCTGACAATGGTCCTGAACAATGGCCAGGGTTTGAATGCTTCATTATTCATTCATGAGAAATTCCACTATCACAGCTAGTCTTTATTCAGCCTCTGGCAGTATCTGTGTAAAGTCAAACGCCTGTCGATACTGTCGTAGAGTCGCGTCAGTGCTCTCCCTACTTCTGAAAAACAAAATTACAATGAATACCTTCTGTTGTATCGTAAACGTGGTGACGGGAAGTAAAGAAAATCAATTAGAGTATATATATATATACACTTGTGTATATGGAGCTTTAAATAAATGTACTCTGAAACAAATCGCCCCAATGATAAATGCTGCTGAACTCTTTACCAAAAATGATCTCTTTTTATCGAAAAAGTGAAAAATTTGTCAGACTATTTAATTAGTAGACAGTTGTATTAAAATGAGGAACTTTAGATCATTCATGCTTATTTATGTCCCAAATTTAGTGATATGTCAGAAGCAAAATTTGAAAATGATTGCCAGCTGGAATGAAATGTGGTGTTTGCAAGCACTCTACCGTGCATGAATTCAGACTAGCAGTGCCCAGGGCAATCCACATGAATTATTGATTAAGCATTCATGTGCCAGGGAGCGCCAGACTGACGCCTAGTCAACAGGTGGTTCAGGCATGTCCATTGTTCAGGGCCATTGTCAGCACACACTCACATACACATCATTGGTTCCTGTGCGAAGTTCAATTTTTGTACAGAGGGTTAAAATTTGACCAAAATCTGAAACCTTACTTCAAAATCAATCTTAGATTTAATGAAACTGATTTATGATTTCACGTGCAAATTACCTTCAACCAAATTGTACACTATCCAGCTATTACTCATATCAATGACAGTTTTATCGAATGAAAAGTTTTTGAAATATTTATGATCAAAAGTGGGAAATGTTTTTTGAAACACCTAGTATCTACAACGCGATTGATTGCAGTTCAAATACAGATGAGGAGACTTACGTATTTCCAAAATGGTACTTGCAAAAAGGAATGATTGCGGCGAATCTAGCACATCGTGTAGTTATAGAGTACTTTAAGAGAATAGGTCCAGATTTGACAGTGGACTCCGTAAAAAAGAGAAATGAACATGACTGAAATCGACTGATACCTGATATTGTTACAATGTGGACCAATAGAATTATAACAAACCCTCTCACTGAAAAATGTCCTGCAACAATGTTTTTATGCTAGTCGAGCTGTGACGTGAAATCAAGTAATACACGCTGGCTGAAACACTCTTACCTGATAACGTTGAAATAATGGACGAAATGTCGAATTGCGTGATCTGTTGAAAAGGACGGGGGAAAACCCAGTCTCTATGAGGTCACTTATACAGCAAACGGAAGGAAAACACTGCAAAGTCCTCGATCGAGCCAGTAGTGTAATGGGATAGGCTCTAGGCCCACGGCATTGGTGTGTACAAAAGTCTAATCGTCGCGTTTGTTGCATATAACTATGGCTTATTATACAACAAAGGAGCAGACAGAAGCCTAAGATTGTTGTATATTTATTGATACTGTTTGTAAAAACTCGTGCGTCAATATTATTGGATTAGAATGGATGAGAGACGAGGCTACATTAGACTTGGAGAACGACCACATACAGTAAGTAACTTTCGCCTCTCCATGTATTCATTGAAACGTTTCCTCCTTTGTAAATGAATACACTTTCGAAATACGTGTAATGGTTGTTGGTGATTGTATTCTGCTCTGTGTTCAAAGGCCAATAATGATTTTTAATTACAAGTGCAGTGTAATGAGAAGGAAGTAACGTAACAACTCAGAATCAGTTATTGGGTGTGTGTGGTACATGAGATTGGGTCAAGCTGTTACTCGGGTAAGTCGATACATTAATAAACTTCTGCTTTGTTTCAAAATTTAAACATGAGACCTGTAGAGACGGCATTATAAGATATGTTACGAGACAAATATCCAACAATACATAAATATTTTCCTTTATATAGATACACAATAAGGTGTGCTTTTCCAAAGATAATTACACACTCTTAAAACATCAGGGTCAGAACTGACCCGGAAAGGGTCCGTTGGGGTCATACCCCGTTCCGGGTCAGAAATGACAAGGAATGAGGTCAGACTATGACCGCATTCAGAGTCATGAATTGGGTCAGGGTGACCCCATTCCGAGTCTTCATGACCAAATTCCAAGTCATTTCTGACCCGAAAGGGAGTGTGACCCCCCAACGGACCCGGTTCCGGGTCAGTTCTGACCAGGATATTTTCAGAGTGCATGTGCATTGTAACAATTAAAAGCGATTTGTAATTCTTTATACACGTGACCTATTGTCAATAATCATAATTATGTATATTCACAAATGTATATTAGCAATTGCAATTGTCATACTTCAAATTGACTTGTGCGATTTCAACTTTGTTACCTGCTCCTTCCATAAATTCTTTGTATAAGCAACACAGATTATCGGACACGGAAATAAATTCTATCGAACGCATTAAATAAGCCATTAACAAGTCATCTTGTTGTGGTTTACCATTTTTCACAATGCTGAGGTACGTTCTCTCATAAGAACATTTCAGAATGATAATTATGCTCAAGGGACCTTTACAGATTGACCTTCATTGATAATAATTGAGACAATGATTATTGCAAACTTATTTCTGGTATGTAAGATGATAAGAGTGAAAATTATATAGGCCTACGGGTGATAGTTACAACGTACCCGGAACATTAACACTGTCATAAAGTCGATCTTTCTCTCCAAAGAATCCCTCTTCGCAGAGAAGTAGAAGAAGAAAGAGGGGAGTAAAGGTCACAGTTTGCGCCATGGGAGATGCTGAAGGGCTGACAGGCCTAATACAAGAGTTAAAGGACATGGACTGTGTGAAAAGAGTAGACTTCAAAGGCCTGTCATACAATAATGATCTGTCTAAAGTCAAACTATGTGATGTTGATGTACTCCTTCTCTGCCATTCTATCGGCAACCGTGGTCTCTCCATTCAGATGTCGACCTTGCCCTCTACGAGAATTTCTTGAGGCGGGCGTATTGTAAACTCGGTATTGGATTCGTATATATATATATATTTTTTTTTTCTTATTTAAGGCAAAACATAGTTCTGGTACGTCTGCAAAATTGTCAAATTTCGCTTCAAAATCTATACATACGTATGCCTAAGAAATACAGGGCCTATGGAATAACACTGTAATAACAAGATTTATTTTCGTTGGGTAACCACGAAAATGTGAAAAATATTCGCATCACAGAACCTACCCGATCGCACCAAAGAACCTCTTTGGCATTTGTTTGGGACAAAATGAACGTGAGCCTATATACAACATAACACAGAATATGGCAATCACGAACTGTGTATAAATTGTCTGAAATAGGGCTAGGTTGTCCCTGAGACCGAGTTAACCTGGATCCTTCCGGAATAAAAGTCGGTATACCAACTTTTATTTTTGATCTCAAACAAAATACACGTATTCCGAAACAACTCATCATCCCGGCAAATCGCGTCAGCCAGATAAGTTTCGTGGTAGACTCTTTCGATATACTGCAAGCAAATATGAAATGGTGTAAGACGGGTTCTCAAACCCTTACCAGAACTATGTTTTCACTTTAATGTAATTCATGTAACATTTCATATAGTTTGTAATTTCTCATTTGTTTGCACTTTTTTTTTCTGTCGCAGAAACCTGCGCCTGATATTCAATATTCATTCAAGTATTGCTCGGGAGAATAGGAACAAGAGTTCTATTAAATTTGCTAGGGAACATTTTATTCTCAGATTCTCCACCAAGTTTGAATTACAAGCGTGTTGTAATTTTCACAGTCTGCCCCCAGCAAAATCTATTGTTTTCTTGAGTAACCAAACCATTACGTATTACATAACGGTGAAACAGATAACGTGTGATAACTAGATTTTCTTATTTCGACACCAAGTACCTAGTTAACTATGATAATCGAATGATAACTTGACGTGATCTTCTTATTTCAATCCCATTTTACAACTCTACATTCATTGAACGATCACTTTCAGAGTACTGGAACAGCGAATTCTAATGTAAGTGCTACAGTACTAAAACATTTTTTTTTCTTGCTTCTTTTACTTTCTCAGGCAGGAAAAGGATAATTCTTCTTGCATATGACTTCAAACAGAGGGAACTTGAGGCCGGCAATCTTGCTGTACGTCATAGTGAGTTCACGACCAGGCAGCCGACGGCGTGCAGGACGGTGTCCGCTGTCGTGTTCGCCGGACAGTGCACGTCCTCACCGCCAGTGATGCCACAAGAGGAGCGCCAAAATTTGTGCAGCAGCTTGCAGGCGGCATCCTCAGCAGTCCCCATGGAACGATTGCGTCTCTTTCTCACTAGGCGCGTGATGGGCCGGTGCTGCTGCTGCTACTGCTGCTTCTATTGCTGCTGCTGCCGCTGCGAAAAAAGCGCGGATGCATTACCTTTAATTGAAGTATGATGTGACGTTCTGGTATCACAGAGAGCAAGTCGGAGGGGTTCATCATTATAGCCTATATACCTCAGTCATGGACTGTTATTTCTACATCATCAGTTGATGTTAACTACGTTCGAATGCAACCCTCTTATGATTAGATTGTCATTATAATTCCTGCCATTTTTTTATAGACAGCACAAACAAAGACGGCCATGCAATGTCAACACATTTTATCAAGTGCTCTGTACGGCTTTTATTTATTTTCATTTCTATGTTTTGTTTTTTCTTCGGAGCACCCCCCCCCCCCGCATTCCACAAGATGTATCGTCATCGAAAAAACTTATCGCCGCTATGTACCACGACTGTTTTTTCTTTCGAGTCTCCCGCATCTTTTGACACCAAATTTGCGGGCACGCGGTTCCGAAGTTACGCATAAAATATCTGTACATGCATATCAGACCAAAGATCGTTCAAAAAAGGTGAATTTTTGTACAATGTCAATGCGAATTGTGCTCACATGCTTATTTCATAAACGTGTGATTTTATTGTGTGGTTTTATCAATTAAGAATAGTCATTAACATATTTCATGCATTAGAACAATTTCATAATAATATAAAATATACATTATATATTTTAAAAAATCAACTTTTAAGTCTTTTACGTCATATAGCCAATGTGTGTGTTGATTTTCGTCGCGATCATGAATGGAGTCGACGTCTGAGAACTGCCCCCCCCCCCCCCTGTCATCTACCTAAATAGCCTGGCTTAGTTAGGATTAATGCAAAGGAAGAATATATTATTATTACTTTTTTTTTAAAACCAAGTCTTCATGCATGCAGAGGCTGTGTAACAATTACCTCGTATGTTGTTGTTGTTGTTGTTGTTGTTGTTGTTGTTGTTGTTGTTGTTGTTGTTGTTGTTGTTGTTGTTGTTGTTGTTGTTTTTACACCGTTCGGGATGACCTTACCATGTTTTGAGGTTGTGAGGTTACTTGCCTGGGGGAATTATGCAAAATCACACATTGAGAAAATGTTCAAAAACAAAAACGGCCATTCGTTCAGTCAGCCTAATAGCTGGTTTTTATTCTCACACGGATTATTTCTTCTATATAGGAAAACAAATTCTGAAGGGTTGCTTATTTGTTTTTATACAACTTATATAGGCGCTAATCAGCCAGCGACTTGCCCGACATAGTATCCATATGTTTCAGAAAAACTATGCATACCCCACAAGACAAAGAGATTAATTTCACCTTCCATGTACTCGTATACTCTTTGCTAAAAAAACAAATGAAGTTTGTTCGCAAAAACCGATAAGTCCATATTCGCCAAATGGATATATTTGCGATTAAAGGTCAAGAATAATAAAGAGAATAATAAAAAAAAAATGTTTGCTTATTTTGACCATAACTTCAAAAATTTACCTTTATTATGTAGTGACCAATATATCATTCATATGGTATTATTTTGTACTTTATGACAGAGACCGTACTTCAAAATCTTAAAAAATGGACTTATCGGTTTTTGCGAACAAACTCTTCAAATGTTTTCATAGGAATCAAATTCTGGAATGATCTTTCCGCAGATTTAGTCAAATGTTCTTGTTTGTCTGTTCAAACAAACACTAAAATCAATGTTACTTAATTAGTATAACTTGCCTGATAAGAATTATATAACCTGTTATTTAACATTATTCTCTTTCAAGTCATGGTGGATCAATTTGAAATGTACATTTGCCGTGCCTTCGGTTTCAGTGTTAATCGTGTTTATGCTCCCATCTAATCACTACACTTTGACCTCGATATGAAACTCATTGTATAGGTATAGGTCATGCTGCGTATTTTCATTTTTGTTTGATTAATCAGAACTTTCTTTTCTCTCTTTTCTTCCCTTTTCTTTCTCCTTGCTTTTACTTCAGCTCTTTGTACCTTGCTATTATAGCTTTCAATAGTTTTGTCATTAGTACTTTGTGTCCTATTTCCATTGCAAAACGAATTGAAAAATCAATACTTTGTTTTTCCTGAAACACGCAACCACAAGCTTTGCTTTTGCGGTTCCTTCGTGTTTATAGAGAATTATCTTTTATGAACTTATGCTGATACACTTCCTTGTCATGACCAATTTTATATCATATTTCGTATTTTGCGAATTGCTTGGTTTTTTGTTTTGTTTTGTTTTTGATTTTTGCTTGTTCGCTCATGAAACCCGGAAGGGTTCCTCCCCCCCCCCCCCCCCCCCCCACACACACACACATACTTTTGAAAACGCTCCGCCGGCCCTGCGTACGACTTTCTGTGCGGTGTCATTACCATGGTATACATTTTTTTTTTTTTTTTTTTTTTTAGGGGGGGGGGGGGTCAAAATGAATACGTATACTTTGTATTTATTTTCACTAAAATTTTAGCTCGGACTAAATATTTTTCGACCTTTAATACTTGGGTTAGCTCGCTTCAGGTCCGAACCTGAAGGGAGCTGACCCCCAGTGTAAGAGGGGTATATTGGTAATTGGGAAACATGCAAGTTATTCTCAGTCTATACACGGGTGTATTTGGATGTCTCTCTCTCATTTTGGCAACAGTCATACATTAGTGGTACTTTAGCAGAGACAGACGATTTCCCTGACTAAATCTTTGTTGCTTTTGTTTTTTTTTTATTTGTTTTTTTATACGTGTATCCAATCCAAGTAATCTGAAAAAATATAGAGGGAAAATTATGAGAGGATACAATCATGGCGCTCGGAATTGTGTTTATTTTTTCCGTGTATATACAATTTTTTAAACCACTTACTTGCCACATTTATAATGGGAATTGTTTTGATTTATCCCAAATAAATGCTTTGATTTTGTTAACACGTATTGTAATTTTAGTTGTGCAGATTTATCCTCCTGTATCTGCATCGTTTTATAATGTTTATCTATCATATATTGTAATTGGATATATTATATAGCTTTATCGAAACAGTATAACAGTTTTGCTACCAAATCAATTTCAAATGTTAGTTAGTTGGTCAAGACAAACATATCCGTTCTCCGTGTAAAATTATAAGCCTATGAACTCGGGAACCTACAGTTTTACAAGCTTTAAAGCTTTTATGAAGGCCCCATCACATTTCTTATACTTACTAGTGACATTTTCATACGATGTGACCATGTACATTTCTGTCAAGTATATTTTCATTTTCTTTTTCTTCTACAATCAAAAGACATGATTGTATATATTTTGTACTCTTGTTTTGTTGTCAATAATTTTGTAATGTCATCATTGAGAAAATGGAAATATGAATAAATTTGAACTGAACTGAACTGAACTGAATATGAATAGATAACTTATCCCCAGTTTATACATGCACCATTTTGGAAGCACATACTTGCCAGGTATCGTAACTGGAATCGTTTACACTAAATCCCCGCTAAACGTGCACCATCTATTATGGAAGGGTATTACAATAAAGTCTAGTTCAGTTACGACATGATGGTGATGGCAGTTTTGTGTATCCCGTTTTTATGTTTTATGTCAAATGCATAAACATGAAAGTCTTGTGATTGTGTCCCTGCATAACGTTTTCATGTGTATATATATATATATATATATATATATATATATATATATATATACATATATATATATATATATATATATATATATATATATATTATATAAGAGACAGAGAAAGAGGAAGGTTCTATCATATTTCTTTAGCAATCATTCTCAGATTCCAATTTTCGTAGACCGACCACTATGTTCTATAAATTATGTTTCAATATTTAGTATTCTTCCTAGCGGGAGATCATGTCTTATTTCATTTTGTTATATTTGATGTATTTTTTTCATTATGAAAAAATGAATTGAAAATGACATCGAGTAATTACGCTATCAACTGTATGTATATATATATATATATATATATATATATATATATATTATATATATATATATATAATCGACCTACAGCTGTATATATGAATTAAAAAGTTATATACGTTTTCTATCATTTTGCAGGAGTGTTCGGACCGGAGTGTAACAACTTTGGAGAATTGTAATTGATCCAAAAGAGTCTTATTCTACATAAAGTAATTAAAGCAGTTATTACGAAGAATTCGTACTGTGTAGGGAATTCCCGCAGTGCATCAGCTGAACTTTATCATCGTGACTTTTATGACCTTCTACTCAGGTGTATTTCGGCTGCGTCGAACACTTTGTCGAAGCTCGCGTTTAATGGGGTTGTCAGTCACTCATCTAGAAGCACACACATTGAAGACATCGCCATCACACAATGAATGTTCCATCTTAATAGAAAGAGAGAGATCGCCAAGCTTTATGAGACGCTGGTCGCATTCAATCTCTCGCCGGTCACAGTCTCTGTCCTATCTCTCTGGATACGCAAAAGTTTAAATAAGCTAGCTTCTTCAATCGATCGAATGCTAATACCTCCAGCCGAGGGTGAACCATGGCGGATGATGTGAAGACAGAGCAAACTGATAAACAACGTTCTTCGACGCAGGTGAGGCATTATGACATTGTTATATCTGTGCAAGGACATTATACTGTACGTACTAATACTGTGTCAGGGACTTTGGACATTGTACAGTGTGTACGGCGCAATGGGCTTTTCTGTTAAGGCACTCGAAAGCACATAGTGCGCATGCAAAATCAGAAGTTCAAACCACGCAACGTGTGAATTCCTGAAGGCCACTACCAACTGGTAGTAGTATCTTCTTTATAAATGTCCAGTCACTACCATTTTTCCAAGCTTATGAATCTGACTCGCTGTATGCTTAAAGACACTGTAGTACTGTACACAGACGTTATGATACCGTTCAAAAGCATAAGGATTGAGTCTTGTAACTTTTTGCGAGATACCAAGAAACAGCTTATAAAATAATGCAGAGCGCATACACCTAAGACGAATTCAAAGTTTACAAGACGAAATTCGGTTTTGGAATGACTGAGACATCCCAAAACAAATTAAAACAAAGCGATCCTATAATAAGGTGGGTCCCACCTTTATATTATACAGGATAGTCCTGTTTGGGATATCTCAGCCATTTCAAAATCAATTTTCTTCAAATAGATCTTGAGTCTCTCTTGGAATTACTTGCTCTAGCTTTCACATATTTCATAAGATATTTCTCATTATCTCACCAAAATAGGTTAGAAACCTGAAGTTAGGTCTCAACCAAAACTATACAATCCCTTTAAACGAGCTGCGCTAGCTTCACGTACCGTGTAAGGTTCAAAGGGCGGAGAAACTGGCAAGCCTCCAAGACATTAAAGGGTGTGTACAGTTCTGGTCGAGGTGAGGATTTAGCTTTTAACGTTTTGCGAGATATTCAGAAACCACTCTATGAGATGTCAAAGAGCATGCAGTTCTAAGGGGTATCAAAAGTTTATTCGATGAAAATTGGTTTTGAAATGGCTGAGATATCCAAAAACAAGGTGAAACAAAGAGATCCTATAATAAAGTTGTGGCATGTTGCCTTTTATTATTAGCACTTTTTGGGATATCTCAGCCATTTGAAAACCAATTTTCGTCAAATAAACGTTGAATCCTTCTTAAAATTACATGCTCTTTCATATTTCATAAGCGGCTTTTCATTATCTCACTTAGGAATGTTCAAAACATGAATCCCCACCTCAACCAGTACTGTACAGTCCCTGTAACACCACTACGTGACAAGGGACTGCTATCGGCTATAGGGCTCACACGGGAAAACATTTCCCCCTAGACACGTGTGTTAAAATTCAAAATGTAAAAATTGTGGTAGCCTAAAAAGCTGAGAGAAATGAGGTGTTTTCATCTTTACTAACCTGGATAAGTGAGATATACTAGTACCCTTTCATCCATGAAATTTCCAAGGGGGGGGGGGGGGGGTGCTTCTGCTCAAACTCTGTCCAAGGGTCCGCAAAGCCAGACTACGTGTTCTTATCACTCAAAAATCACCTACTTTCCGTACACGTACCCAATGAAATATAGTCCCCTCAAATGCCATCAGAAAAGCTTTCATCTGCCAACCAAAATGCAGTTTGTAGAGGAATTCATACTCAATATCTACAGCTATTCAGTTTTTTGCCAAACTACATTATTGATTTTTAATTAATTTTTTCTTCATTTATTTTGGTATCTTTGGTAGGAATTTGTGAAGGGGTCTGGGACAGTCCATTTCATTTACAGGTGTGAGCCCTATAGTGGAGGTCATATATCTTATTTGACTTTTTAACATCATAAATGTGTTTTTGATGATATTTGCCCCTACATCATATGAGAAATTACACATTCAAGGGTTTTAAAGCTTCTCAAAGGGACACTTTTGAAAATCATGCCCTTTGGGGTTTTTTTTCAAAAATAAATCTTGCAGTGTTGATCTTCATATAGATGAATACATAGATGCAGGCAGTTATCCATGATTATGCGGGTGTCATCATCACATTATTTCCTACAAAGTACTTTAAAAGACTTTGTTTTGTCAAGCAGATTAACTTTATGTATTTTGAGCTGTTCCAGTGGTAGCCAAAACAAAGAAATACATTAAAATAACACAGTCATTCAAAGTTGTGTGATACTGATAACTGCTATGTACAAAGATCTAGTACCACAACAACATAATAAGAAAACAAATTGTAGCCAAGCAGAGTTGGAGGGGATAGAGGAGAGGGGTGGGGGGGGGGGGATAGAGGAGAGGGGTGGGGGGGGGGAGGAAGGATAAGGGGGTGGGAGGAAGAGATCTGACACAACAGATCAACATAAACCAACAGAGCTTGTATGGGATGAATACTTCCCATAGACTTGTGTGCATTGCGTGCATTCTCTATAAGGGCTCACACGGGTAAATAATTCCCCATAGAGATGTGTGTTAAAGTTCACATTTCAAAAAATTCTGTAAAATAGCTGGAGAAATGAGGGGTTTCAGCTCCACTAACCTGGATAAGTGAGATATACCCTTTCATCCATCAAATTTCCAGGGTATGTTCTTCTGCTCAAATTCTGTGCAAGGGTCCGCAAAGCCAGACTACCGGTGTTCTTATCACTCAAAAAATCACCTACATTCCGTACTCGTACCCAATGAAATATAGTCCCCTCAAATTCCATCAGAAACGCTTTCATCTTCCAACCAAAATGCAGTTTGTAGAGGAATTCATACGCAATATCTACAGCTATTCAGTTTTTTGCCAAACTACATTATTGATTTTTAATTACTTTTTTTCTTCATTTATTTTGGTATCTTTGGTAGGAATTTGTGAAGGGGTCTGGGACAGTCCATTTTATTTACAGGTGTGACTATAGGGCTCATTACACACGGGAAAATATTTCTCCATAGACACGTGTGTTAAAATTCAAAATTTAAAAGACTGTGGTAAAAAGCTGAGAGAAATGAGGTGTTTTTATCTTTACTAACCTGGATTTAAAGTGAGATGTACCCTTTCATCCATGAAATTTCCAAGGGGGGGGGGGGGTTCTTCTGCTCAAACTCTGTCCAAGGGTCCGCAAAGCCGGACTGCGTGTTATTTTCACTAAAAAATCACCTATTTTCTGTACATGCACCCATTAAAATATAATCCCTTCAAATTCCATGAGAAAAGCTTTCATCTTCCAATCAAAGTACAGTTTGTAGCGGAATTTATACTCAATATCTGAAGCTTTTCAGTTTTTTGCCAAACTGCATTTCTGAGTTTTAATTATTTTTGTTTCTTCATTTATTTTAGTATCTTGTGCACAATTTCGCGAAGCGGTCAGGGACATTCCATTTTATTTACAGGTGTGAGCCCAAAACTATTGACAAATAGACCAGCATACTCCACTATGTGTCCTATGCACATCAAGTTTCATAGCAGTACAGTGTACATCTAATAGAATATATGCAAAGAATAGATACAAAGAGGAGAAAAAGAAAAGGAAGAAAAAAAATGTTAGAAACCTGAAATCAGTTCTCAACCAAAACTATACGATCCCTCAACTTCATGGCGTAATAAAGGGTCCAAAGGGCGGAGAAACTGGCAAGCTTCCAAGACATTAACACTGCACTACATGAAAGGTGGACTGCTATCGTCTCTAGTCTACACAAATAAACCAGCATACTCCACTATGTGTTCTATGCACATCAAGTTTCATACCTGTAATCTGCCACGAGAAACTCATAGATGAGAAGAAGAAAAGGACGAAAAAGAGGAAGAAGAGAAAGACTACGATTTTTTTTTTAGATTGGTACCTTTACCAATCTAAAAAAAAAAAGTGTTTTCTTCATCTACACGTATGTCGATGTGAAACGGTGTTCCCCTATCAAATAATTCAGAAGAAAATGTTGTTGTTTTATAGGAAGAAAGAAGAGAGAAAATGGGACCCTATACAAATAATTTGCCCCTGACAGCACTTAACATAAAAAAAAACATTATAAATGATAGTGAGATATAAGCAAGATTATCTAATACATATTATATATATATATATATATATATATATATATATATATATATATATATATATATATATATATATATATAGTGGTGTGTTTCTGTGCTCATGTGGAGCGGTATGTTTTTTCCGGAATAATCCACATGAAACCGATCCATTGCGCCACACAGAACACTAGGTGAATCCTCACCTGCTCGACCGGACATAACAGGGGAGCGAAAATATCCGTTCGGTATATATCCGTCGGGAATATTATGGTTTGTTGAGGATCGAAAAGTGCTCAATGCTGTAAAGCAGAGCATATTAGGCGTACCTGTGGTTTCAGTGGTGCCTTGTCTGCTACCGGCGGTTTCACGCTGTCGCGATCTTCATGCAGACTGACAAAGTGGTGTGTTTCTGTGCTTGTGTGAGGATGAGATGGACAGCTCATTTCTTCCTCGGAGCGAGTGATTGCGCGGGCCAAAGTGAAAGCGAAAATGATCAATTTGAAACCAGGGAGAAATTTGGATTCAAATCCAAACGCTCACCACCCCAAATAGAAGAGATGATAGGCTTTGAAAATGACCTGCTGGCCATTGGAGACGACTTGGAATTCAGGCAGGTAAATAACCAATTCCAAAGAAAACTCCACAAGGACGTGAAACGCATAAACAAATCGGAAAAAGTGTTTGTCCACGCTGATAAAACTAGGAATGTGTATCTGATGAACCCCAAGAGTTATGAGAAACTTCTGAATGAGAATATAACCGGAAAATACAAGGTTGCACAGAAAGAAGTAATTCGGCAGACATTGAGAAGGAATCTGAGCTAATTGCAAAAAAAAGTTACGCATCAGTGACAGGTTGGACGTTACGATGGAAAAACCCGCCTTTGTAACGCTAAAAGACCACAAGGATAATTTCAACAAGCCCCAGGTCAGACTGATTAACCCCACAAAGCCAGAATTAGGCCGCGTTAGTAAAATAATGCTCGATCGCATTAACAAACAAATAAGAGACAAAATCAACCCAAACCAGTAGACCAACACAGCCGATGTGCTCAACAAACTCCCGGACAAAGAGTCCCTGACCTTCATTGTATTTGACATAGTGGACTTCTACCCCTCTATCTCAATCGAACTGTTGTCAACCTGTCTGAACTGGGCCAAGAAATTCACCACCGTAGAAGAGGATGAGAGACAACAACAACAAAGCATGGGAAAAACAAAAGGAACAAAAACAGTTCGATGTTTCTGTGGGGGCTTTTGACGGAGCCGAGATATGCGAACTAGTTGGATTATATGCACTCTCACTCTTGAACAAAAAACTGAACACACACAGCGTAGGATTATACTGAGACGATGGGCTAGCAGTCTCAGGAGAGCCTCTGGGAGTAGAGCCGATAGGGCGCGAAAAGACCTCATTAAAGTCTTTGATGAGCTCGGTCTGCGCATCACTGTCCAAACCAACCTCAAGGTAGTGGACTACCTAGATGTCACAGTACTCAATCTAGACACTGGCACCTTCCAACCGTACAGGAAACCAGACGACACCTCCCTCTACGTCAATAGGGACTGAAACCACCCGCCCTCTACACTAACACAAATACCCTTAGCAGTTGAAAAACGCATATCGACGTTATCTTCAAACGAAGACATATTCCACAACGCAGCGCCACTGTAGGCCTGAAAAAAAAGGGTTACGAGAAAGACATCAAGTACTCCAAACCGAGTGAAGAGGGAAAGAGAAGAAAAAGGAAAAACAGGAGCAGGAATATCACGTGGTTCAACCCACCTTACAATGCAGCGACTAAGACAAATGTGGGGGTAGATTTCTGAAGCTCATCAACAAACACTTTCCCAAAGGGCACAAGCTGAACCCAATATTCAATAAGAACACGGTAAAAGTGAGCTACAGCTGCATGAAAAACATGGATGCAGTCATAAAATCCACAACCAAAGAGTTATCGGACAATCCAAGTCACATGACACCGATCCCAAACCCAAATGCAACTGCCGCCAAAAAGATCAATGCCGTTGAAAGGATGATGCATGGAAACGGCTCTTGTGTATAAAGCAAACGTCTAGCATGACAATGAGGAAAAGTGCTACCACGGACTGGTGGGGGGTACCTTCAAGGACAGATATAGAAACCATGTTAATCCATCAAGAACGAGAAATACAAAAACGAAACCCAACTCTCAAAATACATCTGGAGCCTGAAAGACAAACGCGCAAACTTCACACTGACACGGACATCCGAAAAAAGTCAAACTTAACTCGAAGAAGGAGTGGCATGTGCAACCTCTGCCTCGATGAGAAGGCCATCATCATCAGAAAACAAAAAGCTCTCAATAAAATGTCCGAACTTATATCCACATGCAGACACCGGAAAAGAAAAACCATCCACGCGTCAAACCGATCCACCGCGCCACATGAGCACAGAAACACACCACTTTGTCAGTTTGCCTGAAGATCGCGACAGCGTGAAACCGCCGGTAGCAGACAAGGCATCAAAACACAGTTACGTCTAATATGCTCTGCTTTACAGCATTGAGCACTTTTCGATCCTCAACAAACCATATATTCCCGACGGATATATACCCAACGGATATATATACATTATTTCATTTCATTTCATCTTTATTTCATTTCGGCCAAAGCATATAATATGACAATTCATATAAACAAATTAAGTACAATGTAACTTTTACATTTCCAAATGAAATTTAGATACACGTCATTTGTTTACATGAATAAATAAACATACTAGTTGAAGAAATACATGGGCAAAATGTGACTGAATCACGATAAGAAAGAAAAGGTCGGAAATGGAGGGGACTGCTAAAAAGCCAAGCTTGTAGAATGCAGTGCCCTCGTGAGTCGTGAAAACTATAGTAATGATGCAACAAGACAATTTGACATATTCCTCGGGAAACAGAACATAAAACGAGTACGCGCACAAAACGCATTATATTATATTATATACCAAGTCTCTACGAGGGAGCTCGTATCGCCTCCACGAGGGAGCTCATTATGTCTCCACAAAGGAGCTAATTAAGTCTCCACGAGGGAGCTCATTATGATATTGCTGAATACCTCAAATTCTTTCATTAAGCAAACTCAAATACTATGCAATACAAGCGAGCGTGTACCGCACATTAACTCACCCACGTGCACACACTCAAACACATGCACACATACACCTCCAACCACGCACATACTTACTAATAGGCCCTATCAGAGGTCAACCCAAAGTAATATACAATATTTAGATAAAGCGCACACACAATGATATGAATTACAGAATAGGGAACATTACTATTAGCTGTATCATTATTAAATAAGAGGGAATAAAAATATAACAGTGGTTACTTCAAAAGAAAACGTGTCTAGCAGCGAAATGAGGTGTAGGCCTATTTTGTAAAGGGATTCACAACCAACAACGACACCTTGTTAGCTTTTATGAGGTTTGTATATCTGTTGCAAAATATTTGGTATCGGGGTCAACTTTAGACTTGTCAATCTCACTTTGTAGATGGACTGGAAGCCCAGGGTTTTAGTCTGCACATCCAGCCTGCAGAGCAGTGTCCAAGGTTTCATTGACTGTATCACTCGAGAGTTCGGCCACCTCACCAGCGACATTCAGTTCTGTCAACTGCCTTATAACGATGTGAGCGATTTTTCGTTCCGAGATCGCCCAGTGGATGCCGTAATCCTGTGTCACTCCATACACAACAGGAGAATGGCCATCACCAATGTCACAGACGCCCTCTACGACAAATTTCTGCCAAAGACTGCGCATTCCTCGGTGAGGGAGTCCTCGTTAAAAAAAAAATAAATAAAAAATAAGAGAAGAAGAAGAAATAACATGGCTTTCTTTGAAGTCAACTTTTATGCCTCGATTCTTGTTATTCGTCGTCGGATTTTTTTAATGTATTAATGTGGTAAAAGAAAAATAAATAAATGAATATGTGTAGGAAACTCGGACTGATCATTTCATGTTCGTAAATTGTTCACTGCAGTCGCAACACTTACCGAAATCATGTAAATTAATAAATAAATAGATGATAGTGTACATAACTATTAATATTGACGAATAGTTAAATTCTCTTGTTAGATACTCCCCTCCATGTTATTTGCCAGAATGTTGCATTCATATCAACAAGTCGAAACCGTATTGTCTCCCGGTTTGTTTACTTGGCATTAACAGTTTTCAGATTGTTTCATTCCTTAAAGGCAAGAACAACATCGGTGTGATAGTGCACGATATGCCCTCAGAGAAGATGGACACGAGCGACAAATATAAACAACAAATAGGGTTTTTGAAGACCACTCAACCGACAACTTTCGACTGCGCCTCTCTGGTGGCGATGGCAGGGAACCTGGGGCCCAACTCTCCCGAGCTCTTCGGCGACAGTCTCTTCCAGACAGAGCAATTTCTCAGAGGAACTTCTCCAAGACGAGCAACAGTGAGAAACTCTGGTGTTGCCATGTCAATATGGACCAAGAACATAAGAGTTTCCTTGGTGTTGTGGCCTGCTTTTGGTGTATTGGCAGTTAATATTAGTATAATAGTGGTTTCCAATATAAAACAAATCCCAACTCCAACTCTACGGCAGTTGAAGTTGGGTCTCATGCTCCTCAAGATAAAGCAGGTCAGACAGAGCTGCTTATATTCTTATGGTTGGTATGAAATTGACCATACCACCTGATTCCAGCTTATAGAGAGAGGGGGAGAGGAGAGAGATGAGGGAAAAGAAAACAGAAATGAAAAGGGGAGTGGGAATGGAAGAGGGAGAGACAAGAGGGGGTAACAAAAGAGAAGAGAAAACAGGAGAGAGGAGGGGAGACCCTGAGCATGCTGGGTAAAAATATCATGATCATAATTCATATACGCGGATCGTAGGCTTCCTACTACCTAATGGAAGATTACAAATATCGAATGACTCTGAAGTGACTTTTCTGTTATTATGAAACACATTTATCACATAAACCGAAAAACCAGCTCAATATAGCATAAAATGTTTTTATTGAATTGTAAATCTTACGATTACCATGTTGGTTTATTGTCCATAGGCGGATTTGTCTGAAGATTGCTGCAAATTTGACCAACGGCACACAAAAGGGTTAAATCTTTACCGCCTTAGTTGAAAGTTAATTTTAGCATTTTGAATATAATTAGGTGAAGTACGTAGAGCGGCAAATCTCGTATCTCGCGCATTCGGGTCTATATTCAATTTGATACTCTCATCATTCCGATTTATTCTCACTATTTCTTTCCAACTTTCTCGACGACATAATATACAGGTCCACAAGCCTGACGAGAGAGTGGTTCTCTCCCTGTGCAGCCGCGGGGAGGAAAGCGAAGTCAAGGGACTGAAAAGCAAGATTAGCATCGACATGGCCGAGATTGTGAGTGAAGTCAAATACAGTCAACTCGACGCCCTCAGCATCAAAAAGATAGGCAAGAAGAGTTTCGAGGACATAGAAGTCATACTGCTTTGTCATTCTTTGGAGGACCAGCGTGTGGTTGTTACCGACGTAGAGGGCGCTCTTTACGACAAATTCCTGAGGAAAGCCAAATACAAGTTAGGTATGTTCCTGGGACGCAAATTGCTTATATTTTTCCTATGCCTAAAAGTCCGCTTTATCAACATTTGCACAGTAATTGCCTCATACCTCTGAAGACCTTTTATTCACCACTTGAGACTTAACAACAAGAGAGGTATCTCCCCCCCCCCCCAAAAAAAAGGAGAAATTTACAATATTGAGCAAAACCTTGCAAATCATGCCTGAAAGCACTGTAATCCTTGTATAGTTCATTCATCTTACTTGGCCACTGATGACTAGAATGTGACATTTTGCAAAAATAGGCAAGAATATAAACCGTGATATGCGTTGAATTTGAAATTTCAGATCGACTATTTTATAGATACACTATTCTATTTGAGTCCGCCTTGAATCATTCAAAGACATGTAGGTTATTACATTGTCGACCGAAGCAAGACATCAGACTAAAGAGGGAAATGATTTCAGAGGGTTCGTGTCTTTATCTTTAATGATTGTACTTTGCAGGGAAGAAGAGAGTTGGGTTTATCCTGTATAATGCCGATGAGTGGGGAGAAAACCAGGGATTGCTGGATGAGAAAACCTATCCGACACTCTACAGAAAGTCGTCGCTCCAACTCATTTGCGGTAGACTGTCCACTCGAGAAGATGGTGAGATAGACATGGACGGTGGACAGATGAGGGATTTGAGGGACTTCCTCCATGAGGCTATGGAAACACCCATTAGATGCTGCTGCCGCAGATGCCGCTCCAATTGCTGTTGCTAGCAGGGCCAGCGAAACCGTGGGGGGGGGGGGGGGGGGGGCTTTCAATTAACCCGGCAGTGGCAGTAGAAAGTTGCGCTGAAGACCCTTTTTGCTTGTTTGCTACAGAGAAGAAACCCGGAAGTGGCAGCAGAATTTGTGCTGAAGACCCTTTTGTTGTTGTTTTTGTTGTTAGCTAATGAAAAAGTGGCACTAGAACTATAAACTGCACACCCCCCCCCCTTTTTGGCTCGCACTAGTTTTAGTGGCTAGTACT